>NC_056743.1:1027172639-1027287639 GCF_019279795.1 Protopterus annectens
TAGGTGAGGATTTGCAGTTCCTTTAAGGTGGGGGTGGTGCTTATAAGGGTGGTGTCATCTGCGTATTGTACTACTGATGCTGTGAGTGAGGAGGAATTGATTTGGTTGGTGAATAGTGAGAACAATAGTGGGCCAAGGATGGATCCTTGAGGGACACCTATGGATACTGGTAGCAGGGGGGACAGCTGGTCATGCCATAGGACTGCCTGCTGTCGACCAGATAAGTAGCTAGTAAACCATGATATAGGGGAGGGGCTGAGGTTTAGGGTAGATAACGTTTTGGAGAAGAATGTTATGGTCTACCATGTCAAAGGCTTTAGATAAGTCTAAGAAAATGGAAGATACAAATAGTCCCTTGTTTCTATTGTGTTTAACTATATCTGTAAATGATAGTAATGCTGTGGTGGTGCTGAGGGATGGTCTAAAGCCATGCTGTGTTTTGGAGATTAAGTTATTTTGTAAGAGGCACCAAAGTAGTTGGGAATGTACAACTCTCTCTAATATCTTGGACAGAGGTGAGATTATTGCGATTGGCCGGTAGTTGGTGAGTTCTAAGGAGTTGCCACCTTTGCGCAGTGAAATAATGTGTGATGTTTTCCACAGTGTGGGGACTTCAAATTCTGCAAGTGACCTGTTTATGGGGAAGGACATGGGATAGGCCATGGCATCTGCTGCTATCTGAAGGAATTCGGTTGGTAGGGTGTCAGCTAGTATGGTTGGTTTGAGTTTCTTAAGGAGCTTTGAAATAATTTTAGTGGGTACAGGGTGTAGGGAAAAGTTGGTTGTATTGTTTTGAGTAGTAGGGTGGGTTTTGCTAGCACCTGGTATAGGGCTGCTAGTGGTATTGAGGGCATTGGTAAGGGTTTGGACTGTTTCGGTAAAGAACTTATTAAATTGTGTGGGAATGTTGTCATGGTTGTTTGGTAGTACTGGGGCTGGGATGGTGGCTTTACCTGGGAGGATTATGCCATTTATTGTAGCCCAAAATTTCTTAGGGTTGTTGGCATATTTTTCCTGCATGTTTTTGTAGTAGTTACTTTTGTCTAGTTTGATTTGTTTTTTGGCTTAGTTTCAAAGTTCTTGGTAGGTTTGCCTCAGATTACTGGTTTTGTTCTTTTGATATGGACTCCAAGCCAGATCCCTCTCTTTCATTGTAGTCTTAGTATCTTTAGTTAGCCACGGAGCATAGTTAGCTTTTAGTCTTACAGCTTTGGAGGGGGCATGATAGCTTAGGATTTGCAGGAAAGTGGAGTTAAAGTACTGTACGGCATCATCTAGAGCTAGAAGTTTTAGGGGGTGTCCAATTACAGTTTTGTAGTGAATTGATGAAGTCAGTTGTTTTGAAGGTCTTTTTGTACATATTACTCTGAGGTTGGGTTGGCTTATGTAATGGGGTCTGTTCCGAATTAAGTCGGTTGGTTAATGATCACTTAGACTGTCAGGTAGACAGCCAGAGTGCCATGCTAGAGTGGGGGCAGATAACAGAATCCAGTCTAAGATGGATTTGCGTTTTGAGGTTTTGTCTGTTCTGGTTGTGGTGGATATAATTTGGGTAAATCTATGGAGGTTAATGTGGGTAGTTGGACTGTGGCTAGAGCAGTTCAGCCAGTCAATATTAAAGTCACCTAATAGTACATTTTCTTGTGGCATGGAGTTTGAGATCCAGTTTAGCAGGTTTTCTATTATAGTAGTGTTATTGCCTGGTGGAATGTAGCAACCTGCAATAATGATATGTTTGTTTGAGTTTAGTTTTAATTTACACACACACACACACACACACATTTTATATATATATATAAATATATATATGTGTGTGTGTGTGTGTGTGTATGTGTGTGTGTGTGCGTGTATAGAGGGGGGATCTGACATATATGTGTTAGAATGTACCAAATATCTGCAGTCCTTAGAGTTTTGAAAATATGTTGTAACACAGTAAATATAACCATATTCCATGACCTCTGAAGAACAGCACATTTAGCATTTTTAGGGGAATGCTATACCGAACAATGCTGGAAATCTGAATTAGTTTGGTAATACATGTTCTGCCTAGATGGTTACATAATATATTAATCATCACGCTGCTTGCCATGAATACTATATGCTTAAATAGGTATTTGCAAAGTGATATCTTTTCAGCAAAGCAGCTTTAGAATTTTGCATACTCAGTAATATACAAATTATTTTTATCATATCAGTGACATTTAAATACATGAATCTAGAATGTTAAACCTTAATAAGAATACATTTTTATAAATCACCACAACCAACAAAAGATCCATGTACTTTAGGGCTATAGTAGTCTGTGAACAGAATATTCAAAAAAACGTGAAACATGATAAATGAAGTTTATTCACAGTAGCAAAAAGTTAAGAGCTTTTGTCCACCAAACCTGGACTTCTTCAGAACATTTAATATATTACCATCAGTTTCCCCAATACATACCATCACTATTAATTAGTTAATTGGTCTGTTACAAATCATAATGAATGTATTCCAGGTCTTAAAGAAATACACACCACTAAAAACATCAATAGCATCCCTCACCCTAAAAACACATTAAAATGTAAATAGATCCTGTTTATAAAAACAACAATTATAGAAACACTTCATAAAATAATTTAAGTCTGAAAAATATGGTGGTATTTAGAAATGTATTCAAAGTTTCGCTGCTGTCATCTTGAGCACAGGTTGTATAGATGTCTGGTCATTTAAACCTGGCTTCATTGTTGCATCCAACTTCAACTGCCAGAGGAGTTCTTTGTATTCCAATCTGTTTTCCCAAAATCCTCTTCCAGCATTAGGCTGAACAAATTTCTAAAATACCAAATTCAAATTTCCTAAAGCTTTCACAGACTACAGAATGTCTGTATAGGGCATTCTTCAAGTTGGCCCTTTTCATATCATAATTCTATATTCTTTTGGCCAGTTTTCTCTCAGTTTTCCCAACATAAAAATAATAACATTGGTTGCAAACTGCTAGGTACACTAAGCCTGATGAATTACAGTTTCCTTTTCTAAAAATAATTTCAGATTGACAACAGTTGTTTAAATGTAACTTGTTTTTCTCTATAATATATTGACAATAACCACATTTGCCACATTTTGTAGTCCCATCTTGTAAGACTTCTTTACCTTTTTCTAATAAGTCTTTAATATTTTTGTGTAATTTGTGGACAAACACTGGGGTTTCACCCACATGCTGGAAAATCTCATCATCTGTTTTTAATTGTTGGTAATAATATACTACAACAAATCATGTTGCAATTTCCTACGTTTCCGTTCATCATCATCTTCAACATTCTTATCCAATGCTTTGAGGACAGCCACATGTAAGTTCATGTGAAATAACAGATCCTCATGAATAGAGGAATCAAGTTTCTTGATGTCATCTGTAAAAGTTTAAAAACACATTGGCAAAACATTTATCTTGTTGCAAAAATGTTAAAAGTTTTACATTCTTGGTTCTAGAGAAAATTAAATGTGATCCAAGGTGAGGCCACTGGAAAAATATGCTTGAAGAGCAGGAATTATGTTGGCAATTACAATTGAATTCTATGGTATTTCCTGGTCTGAATGATGCTTTAAGTATTCAGTGTGTTTTACAAAGAATACATAATAAACTTTAGAGGGGATGGGGTTATAGGTTAGCAACAAAATATTGTATGAGATTTAAATATGAAGCTATTTCACTGGTTGTAATAAATTTGAATAGCGTGAAAAAAACTGTGATTTTTTTATTGTAAGTTTGTTCTGACAAAGTCTGGTAAGGACAAAAGTGCTTAACAATAATAATAGTTTGGCTGTGGAGAAATTGCAATCCTGGTGGTTTACTTTTAACTTTCTCCTAAAATTTCCAACTCACAAAGGCAAACCACTACTGGTTGCCACAGCCTATCTACCACCCCCTGCTTCTCTAAATAAATTCAAATTACTGTCCAAAATGACAATCATTCTAGGTAACGTCAATCATAATTAACTTGGTCCTCTTTCATTTAACATGGTACTTTCCTAGCAGACCTATATCTCCTTCAACTCATAAAAGAACCAAGGCAGCCCAACCTCAGGTCCTCCAATCACTCCACACTTGACCTGATTATTACAAACATACCAAACTCCATCTCCAGCATAGTATACTGCCACCTTCATTAATCAAACTGCCCAATCACTTTTACAATCGTCTACCATCCTATAAAACTACCACCAATATTAAAAGCCTACAGAAACCAGAGTAGCACAAATACAGACATACTCAGAATCTTTCTCACAGTCCACAGCTGGAATGATATACTCTCCTTACATGACCCTAATACAGCAACTGCAAGCCTAACTAACTTTCTGCTTCTGCTGCAAACAAATGCTTCCCACTTATTTACAGGCTTTGTAGACTCACGTCTTTTAACTTTAAGGGATGAAGCATGATAAAAATGTAAACAGACCGCACAACTGACAACCACACCTCCTTTATAGTCTTGCATAACCTAGTCAATCAAGTCCATCAGAAGGCACAAAAGGAATCTCCAAACAAAGAAACAAATTACCCTCTTACATTCTCCCATGCTCTTTTGGGAAGATGTTCATCTACTTAATGGAAGAGAACTTCCTCATGATACCCTGTCTACACCATTCAATGTGGTACAGCAAAACCTTCTCCAAAAAACTTCCTTAAAGAATTTAGCAATCTCCCATCAATAAACTCCACACCTCCCACAGATAATGTGTTGCTTATCCAACCATCACTCATCCTCCTCGTCCACTTCATATGCATACATGCCAAAGAAGATGCCATTATACTTGAAAATATTCCCACTGACACCCCTCCCTTAATCTGACAACATAAACTCCAGGTCTATATGCCACTGCAGAGAACATCTATATCTTCTTCCTACCCACATACATAATCTATGTCTCACACAAGACTTCATGCCCTAATTTGTAAAACTGCTTTAATTCAACCCTTCGTAAAGTAAACCAACCCAAAAGATACCTGTCACTTCCATTCAATATCCATGCTCCGACTTCTGGGCAAACTTCTTGAAAAGATAGTCTGCACCCACCTCTCTCTCTCTCTCTCTCTATCCAGCAATACCACCTGCTCTCCTGCAAACAATATGGATTGTCACCTAAACAAAGTACTATGACAGTACTTTGGTCCCTAACTGATGAGATCCTGATAAAGTCTGATACTGGCCTCCTTACAGGTGCCCTATTTATAGACCTATCAAAGGGATTTGACATCAATGACCTCTATCTTCTCCAAAACAAACTAACTGAAATTGGTATCAGTCGAGACAATGCTCCCTGATTTAAAAACTTCCTCACTGACAGACACTTTGGAGTTACAATAGAATCTTCCCAATCAAAATTTGCACATATTACCAAAGCTGTACCACAAGGTTCAATTCTTGTCCCCCTCCTCTTCTCCATATTCATTAATACATTTCCTTGTGACCTCCTCATCTCCCACTATACTCTATGCTGATGACATAATCATTTACAGATCAGGTCACTCTCACACCAACATTCAATACCACCTGTAGCTGGACTTACAAGAGCTGTACCAATGGCTCATAAACTACTTCTCAACATCACCAAGACCAAAACTATACATTTTGGAACTCCACAGAAATTCACCAATTTTTAACTATTTTTGATCTACACTACCATTCACATAGACAACCTTCACCTTCAAATACCTAGGACTATGCCTTGATCAGCTATTAAACTTCCATTTCCACACAGATAAAGTGAGAGGCAAGACAAAGTCCCTCCTCAATATCTCTGTTTTTCTATCCCAATCATCCAGATCAGCCATTGGCAAAGTTCTCCTTTCTCAACATAAATATGGACTCCTAATTTTTGCTTATGCTTCTGTCAGGGACAGGGAGCCATTAATACTAGGAATTAGGAACATGACTAATAGAGTACCACAGCAGTCTGTCAGGGGCAGGGGGCTATTAATACCAGGAATTAGGAACATTACTACTAGAGTACCACAGCAGTCTGTCAGGGGCAGGGAGCCATTAATACCAGGAATTAGGAACATGACAACTAAAGTACCACAGCAGTCTGTCAGGGGCAGGGAGCCATTAATCCAGGATATAGGAACATGACTACTAGAGTACCACAGCAGTCTGTCAGGGGCAGGGGGCCATTAATACCAGAAATTAGGAACATGACTACTAGAGTACCACAGCAGTTTGTCAGGGGCAGGGACATTAATGCCAGGAATTAGGACCATGAGTACTAGAGTACCACAGCATTCTGTCGGGGGTGGGGAGGCATTAACACCAGGAATTAGGAACATGACTACTAGAGTACCAAGAGCTGGGACACTGAGGGAAATGGATATGACCAGAAAATGGAAGGCATGGATCTGGAGATTTTCTCACTGGAAAGAAGGGTTAGTGTGGAGGAGAGAATGAAACTGGTGCAAATGATCATTTTAGGAAAATATGAAAGCTGCATCCTAAACAGGAAGGACAAAGTGAAAGGTAGGGGACACAGGAAGAAGACTGTACAAACTATGCTCTGAATCACCAAAAGTACTTTATCACAGAGAAGGTTGTAGATCAATGGAATGGATTACTGTAACTGGTGGTAGACAGGAAATCCACAGAGGCATTCAGAAGGACATTGGATGTATGAAGAATGGGTAAGAGGATGAAGAGATGGAGACGAAGGTTGGTTTCAACAGTACTAAAAGCACAGACTAGAGACCTTACTGTCTTATTCTGTCAGCAATCTAAAGTAATGTAATATGTAGTAATTAACGATGTGTTTACATTCATCACAATTTTATTACCTATTGTTCTGTACTTTTGAAATATAAAATGTTGTAGTGAAAGGTGGTTTATTGTTGATCAAATTCAGTGAAGAAGAAAACATTTACTGTGCCTTTGCTGATGTGGAAGCGTTACCGGGAAGCATGCAGCATACACTGAACTCCGATTACTAAGACATTAAAAGCAGCCATCCGCAAACCATGCATGCAATTTCAGCATGTTTGTGAATTTCCATAAAGGAGTTTCTTAGGATATTCCATAAATGCAACAGGATACATTTTTGTACCTTAAGAGTAATTCCGAAGTCACTGTAGAACAATGTTTTCCATGAGTTATTTGTGAAATCAGTATCACAAAATAAGTTTTTCTGCTTATATGTATTTCTGGCCCCCTGTCTACTGACCATCTGGCTGTTTCCATTGGTCATCCATCCTTCACTGCTGGCAAGAGAGCAATCTGAGCTGTGGTTGTCAAACAGCCAGCCATAAAGAGTACTTCTGCTACGGCACTAAATCCACCCCTTCTGGTTGCTATGGGCATATCACACCCATGTTGTTGTGAGGGCACTGTTTACCCTTCCTCAGCATGTTCATGCTCCAATCTATGTGCCACATGGTGGGACAATCTATGTTCCCCATGGGGGCTTCTGTCATCAATCCTGCGCTCCCAGTCCTAAGATCATTAGCATTGCAGAAGCCTCTGCTTGCATATCAGCAAATTAGCCAACCAATCTCACCAATTCCTTCCACAAAGATGTTAGAGTCAATATAAATTACTCAGGACTACCATGACATGCTCAACTCTTATAGGGCCTGAACTGGTGATTGGACTTGGGTCATTAAGGTCATAGTCAGGACTTTATCAATCCATGCCAAACAGCTATCCATATAAAGTGACTTTTGAAAATCGACAAATAATACTTCAGGTGATGTAAACTTTGTAGTTGCTCATTTGTAACTAAGACAAATATCTGTATTTTTATCAGAAGACTCTCACATTTCCACTTCTTTACAGTTTTTCATGAAAACGACACCTTGTTAATTTTACAGTATCACCAGTTTTATCAAATGGTGCTTTTACAACAAATTCTTAGGACTACATGTTTTCTGTCAGAAACAAAAAATCTGCTTCTTTTGTTTATATAAGGTTATAGCAAGGGTATTTTGAAATATATTACATAAAAATATAGAAAAATGAGGATGCTAAGTTGCTGTGTAAAAATTGTTGAAAGGATATCACCTCAATGTTTTGTGAGTTGACTCATGCATGCATATGTGCAAGATATTGGTCCAGTGACCAGAATTAGATTTGTATAACTGAGAGAGAACTTCAAAGTTTTTTTCCATAGAGCTAGCAGGGGCAATAAATTGCTAAAGTTTCAGCAATAACATATTTTTGTGGCAATTAGCATGGGAAGTTTATTTCTTTCCATTAGTGCATATCAATAAAGCTGTTCTGCAGATTGACATAACACTGCTTTAATTTTCTACTTTTGACTCATTGTACTTTCAGTATGACCCAGTTACAACTGGGCAAGAAATTGACCCAACAACCATAAATGGGTGGGAAATGACCTTAATGAAAAAAAATAAATGTAAACATTTTTTCATTGGACAAGCTCCACTGCACAAAATATACAATCTCACCACATACTTGAACTATTTGATCAAATAAAATGTGAAGAAGGCAGAAACCTTCCAAATGAAGACAAAAAATGACTGTCAGTAAATCTTTAGAAATCACAGTGCCAGTGAGTTCCCATGGGAAACAATGATTGACGAGTCTGGCTTCCCTGTATTCTGCTCACTAGGTTGGCTCCTTGAGTGGCCTGCACTTAATGAGCCCTGGTTCAGCCACTCTTCACTGTTGATTGGTTCCTGCTACTGTTTTTCACAATAGAAGGTTTGAGGGGGATTCAATTATATGACATAAATTTTATCTCTGACACATTCTTATAGCAAATATAACCATTGATCATTAAATGCAAAGAATAAAGCACAATAGAAAGTCCCTTCCAATGACAACATGCCCTACTTCTACACAGTATTAAGAAACTAATAAAAGTCACTGCAGCTGTCCAAGCTGGTGCAGTATACTACAAAAACATTTGAATCCTACCTCGTGGAGGGAGGGAGAGAGAGACAGAAATCATCCAAGTCAAGAACAAAGTAAAGTCAACATCATTCTTAGCCTCATAATTCACTAATAGGGAAAGTAATAAGGAAACAGTTCAATTATTATTTTTTTTTACTTATGTACAATTATATTTTAGGAACATCCTACTTCACTGATGATGGCTTTGTCAATTCCCATTTCATAATTTTTTTTTTCAAATCCAGTACTACTTTGATGTGCCATCGGGTCAAAAAGAATATTATGTCAAATCATCTTGAAAGTTTTATAGCTTTTGTACAATGACAATATAATGAAGAAAGGATTATGGGCAGGTTTACATTGTATAAAGGATTATGGGAAGGTTTACATTGTATAAAGGATTATGGGCAGGTTTACATTGTATAAAGGATTATGGGAAGGTTTACATTGTATAAAGGATTATGGGCAGGTTTACATTGTATAGATGGTTTGCATTTCCCCATAATGTGACTTTGGATGTAGTATATGGAAGTATTTGTCTCCATGAAAAATATGAATATGCGTTAGTTTTCACATGTGGTGTGTTATTTATTTACTTAATTATTTTTATTCAGTATGTTTTGTGGGATTTGCCAGCTTTTTATTGAACGAGTTTAGAGCGGCCTTTGTTTCTTTGGGTTTTCACATGACTCAGTTACTCAATTTGTTGGTTTCAGTGTAGTGAGACATGAAGAAGAGTCTCATAATGAGATGGAATTACATCCCATTTTAGCTATAGATGGCCACAACAACATTCTGCTGGTCAACTCCTCTATGCTTTCACCATCACCAAACTATGGAACTCACTTCCACCTTCTATAAAAAACCCAGGCAGCACCACCACCTTCAAACAAATGCTGAAAAATAATTTCAACTCTTCCTGGCTATGTTCCTGCTCTATAACCTAACCTCTTCACTCTCCTTATATGATTACTAAACTCCTATATCTTTTGCTACTAGTGACTGATGATACTTTCTCCATATTTATTTTTATCTTCACTTGTTGATACTGGTACAATAATACTGATCTCTGTTTATACCACTCTGATTGAATTCATTGAATTCTGTTTTAATGTATATTTTCTGTATATATTGCTGTAATCAAACAAACTAGATTTCTGCTTTTATGTATATATTCTGTATATGTTACTATATTTACTATGCGTAACACTGTTTCTGCTTCTGTACTAATTAATGTTTATATTTTTTCTGTATCTCGTTGGAGCTTTTCTCCCCGGGCCTCCACTGAAAATGGGCTCTTTTAGGCCCAGTGGACTTATCCCGGTAAACAAATGCAATAAATAAATATATTACACAGACAATATTTTTTAATTAAACGTGCAAAATGCAACATAATGATGAGGTTTAATGATAACACTATACTTGTTAGCTTTACCAAACCATATTAACTTTTATTCATCTTCTAAACTTCACCCACTTATCAACTCCAAATACAGATACATGTGAATGCAATGAAGTGCAGCCCACAAATCTCAGAGAGTACAAAAAGCACCACATTCACTGCATATTTTTTACAAACATAACTTGTTTAACATTACACGCAATGCCAACTGTAGGATCATATTTCTAGTAATAAATGATATATTCATGTAAGAAATATTCAAAAATCATGTAAATAAGCCCATATATAGATGTCTTTACCTTGCAATTATAAATGTGCATCATGTGTAACTTAAATGTTGAGCTTATTGCCCTGGCCTCTGCTGAAAATGGGTTTGGCCCAGTCAGACTTTTTCCAGTCAAAAAAGGCAACTAACTAAATAAGTAATTCTCTACTCATTACCTTAAGGAAAAGCCTAAACTTTTGATCTCCTTGGACATGCAGGTTAGTATGATCTGTTTTAAAAATACAGTTTTGTTAGAGATGGTTTAAAAATGCATTTTTTTCTCTTAGTAAGCAGTATTTCAGCATGACATTACAATGCAACGGCTTTTGCTTCTGTGGCCAAACAAAAGAAGGAAAATCTTTTAGGCAACATGTTTTGCCATCTCTTTAGTTTTTCAGGAACACAAAACATACTGCTTAAATAATAAACTCTACTAGATTTCAAATGACTTGACTGGTGTATACAAATAATTATGTTCCTTTTATAAAGCTCTAAATCCTAAACTATGTACACTAAAGCAAAGATATACTCCCCTCCATTTTTATTTAGATATTTAGATAGTAGATGACTGTGTTACTTAATAACATGATTATTTTTTCCTAATGTCTTTGTTGCTTGATGAATGCTAGCATGACCACTCCCAGATAAGCACAATACAAGTTAAAAGACTATATAACATCTGAGACTATGATGGCAGAACTTACTTTATTGTAGTTTGAAACAAAAACAGTATGGTCTCTCTCTAAAGTAACTCTAGAAGGGAAAAGACTGATGTACCTTGAAAATTAAATGCTATCCAATGCACTGTTTGTATATTTGCCCAGGCTGCGTTACATGTACTGTCATAGTATACAAGTACTTCAATCCTGGGGCCCAGGGTGTGCATTGATTATTCTGGTGAAAGATGTTTTTTTTTTATAATAACTGTCTGATTTGCTACTGTAAAAATGTATTCAGTAATAAAAGGCTGTGCATAAAATACAAGTGTATTATTTTTAAATGGAAAATACTTACAAAAGTAATAATCCTTTTCCAACAGATAGTCTTCTTCAGATAGCTGAAATAACAGATTATGAGGCACTTAGCTATGTCTCATACCTCTCATTCTTCTTCAGTTAACTCATTACAAGGGAATGTCAAATTTGTCCATATTGCTTGATTTTCTCCTGCAAGAGACGTCTACCATGTTTTGGTGGTTAAGAAGGTAAAAACATCTATTAAATATATTAGTTGTATATAGTCTCTTAGACACTTATTATTTCTCATTTTTCCACAGCTGGAAAAAAATACACTCAATCCATTCTACCTACCTTAAGTAAATAAATAAAATAAACAAGCAAATAGATTTACTTAAGGTAGGTAGAATGGATTGAGAGTATTTTTTTCCAGCTGTGGAAAAATGAGAAATAATTATAATTCTTTTGCAACATTTCAAGCAAGGCACTATATATTAAGATCCAATATGGAAAAGTGGGCTCTGTTGCAAAGAAAAGCAGGAACAGTTTTGGTGCATGCAGAATTGCCTCTGTCTGTTCTCAATGACTGCTTATTTACCAATAATGGCGGTTATTAATTTGGAGAAATGACTTCCAGCACAGAAAGGGTCCAGATTGGGAGTGGAAAATATGGTAAAATGCTTGCCTTATGATCATTTATTGCTGTATAACTAGGCCTTCGTGTTTGCTAAGTTTGCTCTTATCTTTTAATCAGAAGCACAAATCAAGCAGATAGAACCACATTGTAGCAAAATGACTCCCTGCGGCACTGCAGACTGGAAAACCAGTAGGCTATAAAAGTGAATGTGCTGAGGTTTGGAAAGCAAATTAACAAGTAGTATTGTGTACTATAAATTAATAAATAGTGACCCAAGAAAGCTGTAGCGGTAAAGACTATACAGACAGTTTACTGCAGTCTGTCTCAGTACAGGAAGGGGAAATTCAGTTGTTATTTGGGTGCCTGAATGCAGTAATAAAGCAGTAAAATGTAGAGATTGATGCAGTACTAAATGCATGCACTCAGTTTTATCCAAAAAAAAAAATGGTTCCTTGGTTACCTAACCATGATTAATACTGTTAATGCAAAAACACATATTTCACCTCCAGAGAACTAAAGTGTCACAGAAAAGAAACGATCAAAGTCGCTTAATGATGTCATGTTTTTATCCATCCAAATCCCCAGAGGATATTACTTAAATACTTTCAAACACATCTTACTCAAAGCTCTGTCATAGTAAAGCATTCAGTCAATGGGTAGTTTTCTTTTTATGAAGCAACACACACAAACTATGAAACCTATCAGCATTTCATAGGTGATAATACCTCAGGGAAATAACAGAAACTACATTATCAATTCCAGGAACAACAGACAATTGTTTGCCATATAAACTGTATAGTTTATATTCTAATCATAAAAGCAGTGTCAATGTTAAATTTTTTTTTTAATTTGTTTACCAGGATGCACACTTATCAAGTGATTAATCTCAGTCTGAGAATACAAAGAAAGTCAGAATTACATTTAGTGAGGGAGAACAAGAATATAAGATGAGTACACTTCTGTGAAATACAAGTATTAGGTAACCAAATTTTAGAGTGCATTCAATTGTAAATTACATCACACGCACACACACACACACACACACACACACACACCACACACACACACACACACACACACACACACACACACCACACACACAGACACACACACACACACACACATGCGCGTAGCTGGCCCAGCCAGCATCCTGTGTTGGTCCCATGAAGTTGTACCCCCACTCCTTCAGCTCTTCAAGCGAAGAGCACAAAAAAAAGGGAAAAAAGTACTTCTGCAAAACTTACAGGGTGCTTCCTGTACATAGTACGAATCCACGTGACCCCCACACCCCCTTTCAGGTGAAGAGCCAAAAAAACTACATTGCTTCTACTGGTACACCAACCAGGTAGCCGGATGCACAATACCTCTCCTCCTGCCCCAGCCATTGTGGTCTCATTTCTCTGCCCTGCCCCAGACCCTGCATCTGCACACTGAAAAAAAAAATATATATATATATAATTTCTTTTTTAAAAATATAGCAAACAGTTGCTGCAGTTTATACTCTGCCTGCAGTGAACACTATAGTGCACAGGTTTTAGTTTAAAAAACATATTTTCTTCTTTAAAACTGTAGCAAAAAGTTGCTACATTCTATATCCTGTACAGAGTGCTACAATTATCTGGTTTTCAGTTAAATTTTTTTTTTTTTACTTTTAAACTGTAGCAAGCAGTTTCTACAGTTTAGGCTACACACAGAGTGCTTCAGTGCTCAGGTCTGATCACAAATGCAATACTGGATTTTAAAAGCCAGTATTCTACTAAGGTATGATCGGAATGATGAACTCCCAATTACGCCTAGGGCAGTTGCCCCTCTCACCCCATCCAAACTAAACTATTAAATATATATAGATATATGGATCTACTTCACATGGTCAACATTTCAGAATGTCGAAGACCATATGGCCGAGACCATATGATCGGCATTTGAAATGTCGACCATGGAATAAAAAAAAAAAAAAAAAAATGCAACAAAATCTTACCTTCACGCTGCTAGCAGGGGGGCTATGTCCAACTAAACCCCCCGAAACTTAAATATACCAACTCCGAGATCGCACTACAGTGCGGAAGATGGAAATCTTTCAATTCCACACTGTACAGAGATGCCAGTTCCACATGGTCAACATTTTGAATGTCGATAATATGGTCTCGGCCATATGGTCTTCGACATTCTGAAATGTCGACCATGTGAAGGGGACCCATATATATATATATATATATATATATATATATATACATATACACACACACACACACACACACACGTACAAAACATAAATAAATTACATACACATACATGTATAAAAATTAAGACTAAGTAATTATATACATACATACATATATGTTTTAACACAATACACCAAACTTTGAAACCAAACATTCCTTAAAACCAAAGATGCACCAACTCTGTTGTCATATGTATGTGTGTGTGTAAATATATATATATATATATATATATATATATATATATACACACACACACATATTTATATTTGTTTTACATACACACACACACACACACACACACACACACACACACACACACACACACACACACACACACACACACACACTCACTCATCTATATATCTATAGCAGCAGTTTGGATGACTGAGCAATCTGTTGTCATTTGGGACTCACTAAATGTAGCAGGCTGAGTCCCAGTTCACTGACAGTGAAGACCAAGGAGAGCTGCTCCTCTTGCCAGATCACATTCTTAGAGTTTGGTGAGTTCTAGTTCACTAGCTCGTGATACACAGGCCGTGACTTAATATACAATAAGTTAACAAAACAGAACAGAAATGTATATTTATATGTGAACATAAAGTCCAGTAGGTGAATCACAAAATAGTAAACTTACGTAAGCAAGCAAATACATAAATACAAGGTATGAACATTTTAATTCTGTCAGTCAAAGTCTCTAAAATAGCAGTTCAGTAATTCAGAGGACCAACTCAACAATGCACAGATGACTAGGCCACAGCTGTACTGCCTAAAATGGATACTAAAGACAATTTATTTAATTATTTTATTGAGACTTATTTATTTATTGACCTTCTTGTTATAGGTTCTAAAGGTTCAATGTCCACAATGAGCTGAACTGCAGTGTTTTGGCTGTTCAGTGAGGGAGGCACATTTAACTAAATGGTACAGTGATCCAACAACTAGCACTGGTAGCCGGTGCCATGAATATAATATAATACAAGACTGTGCCCTGTGATTCATGCTGGAAATGTGACTTATGAATCATCTACAGTGCAGCCTAGTTTACCACATCAAGGTGCAAGGAGAAATGAGGCAGCACTTATAGTCATGAATTGTTGCTGCACGATCACTGCTACTGCTCCTAGCTTGTTTCAACTCTACATTCGTGTGTGATTGTTGCTCTTACAGCGACATTCAATGTGCTGCACCAGCTATGTTGTTCCTTACAGCAATGAATAATGTTCTCATTAGATGCTCATCCGCCTGTGTGAATCTGCTTGCATTTTATCAGTTATATGCACAGATTTCTTCATTGTTCACTGGTACTAGCAGGTACAATAATTTCCGGCATGTCTGAGCATAGTCATTCCCTTCACAACAGAGCACTGCATACTACACAACTTCATTAGTAGTACTAGCCCATAAAGCCACCTTTTCATCATGAATATAAATACTCAATGGTTATTTATCATACCCAGTCACTTGTGCAGTCACTTCAGCTTTCATTGGGCTTTGCTCTAAACATCCTCCCTGTGTTTGCATGGGTTTTCTAGATACTCTGGTAATTTCCGGTCATTTCCTACATCGTAAAGATGTACTTTTGGAGAATTGGTGGTCTAAATTGCCTGTAACATTTATGCCATTTCTGAGTAATGGTGTGTGTGTGTGTGCGCATGCATGTGCATTGTACCTGTGACAGGGTGATAACCTATTCAGAATGAGATTATACTCCTTATATCTAGTGAGTGGTGGATATGCTTTGGAATTCTTAAAGAATGAATGAATGAATGACTGTACAAATATTTTCACACTCTTTCATACCTTTTGTTACTCCAAAAGTAGTGTCTAGTAAAGGAATTCTTGAGACCATCTGCAATACCAAGTCCCTTAGGTATCCTGTATTCAATCTGGCAATCAAAACTTGATAAAATTATACCCCATCTTTGGATACATATTTCTGCAAAAGTGGGAGACACTTAGGTTTATCAGAGTGTGTAAGGAATGGTTTGTAGCAACTTACATTTTCTGTCCAAAAGTTACACATGGTATTTCCTTACTTCAAAAATCTGAGCAAGTACTTCTTTTTCAATCTGCGAATATTTTTTTCTCTGCTGAGGTCAGGGTTCTAGAAGCACAACTGGAATTTGTGGCTCTGATCCACTTGTTCCTTAAGCCACTCGGTCAAGGGATGCTCGACATCTGAACTGAAGGGTGGTCTTGGTATTTATGGATCAAAAGGGAGATGGATAGTGGCAGACTCAGCGGAGAAGTAAAGAATCAATAACTGAACTTGACAGCTGTATTCTCTGCTCATCCTGTGAACTGAAGGATATGTCTGGTTTGGAAATGGACTTAGCCCAAGCTTTTTTTTTTTTTTTCTTGTTTTGTTTAATTTATAAAAAAGAGTGAATAATGTATTAATGAGGAAAGACATTTTGAATGAGGAATATGCGTTTCTTCATTTGTCAGTCAAGTTATGTTATGTGGGTTCAGGAACTCATGCAGTGGTGGTGGTGGTGGTGGTGGTGGTGGTATCAGTGTTGGTGTTCAGGGGTGGATTGGATGCCTGTTTTATTGCTTTATGTGCATCTTCTGTAGGTGAAGTGCTAAATTCCCTGTCTGCCAGAGTCAAGGTTTGTGGTTCACATCATTATGTTCTGCTGCTTGCCTCATGATGTGTCCTTCCCCCTTTTCTGCATTTCTAATCGTGACTTCTCTTGTTAGTGTCGGAGGTTTTTCTTTAGTTATTACGACATTATTGAGCTAATTTAATAGGTACATTGGTTAGTTCTGTGAATGGCTTTGTTGGTGTTTGCCTCCCTCAGCTGACTGAAATGTGATGGAGGCTTATTTGTGGCCATTGGGTGCTCTGGTAGACGTGGGCTAGACGAGTGGTTTGTTCTGTGCTATAGTTTTCTCACATCTCTCAGCTATCCACAATGTTCAGATTTTGCATCATATTTTGGTCTGTTTCTCATAACTGAGTAGTTCAGGTGAGTTAGTGAACATTCTTATGGAGTTATGACAGCCCTCGGAATTTAAACTTCTAATATTTCAGAAATGTATGTCGAAGTAAAACCTGTTATTCTATTAACTTTCCAAGCTTATGAGTGATAGAAAAACTTTAACACTGACTGTTCAACCATCCTCCACCCAGTAATGTTGTCTTTCTACTAAGGTACTAACAGCTGAGCTGTATTGATAATTTAAATAAAATGGAATATGTGCAGGTTTGGTAGTTACGTGGGATGATCACGAATCTCCTGAGTAGTGCAGATGGGTGTAGTCAGTCTGATGAGATTCATGCTTTGTACAGCAAACAATTTACTCAGCTTTCTGTTTTTCCCACATACAGATGAAGTGAATGTTTTCCACAAGCTTGTAACTAAAGCCTTTTGTTATATACATAGGTTCCATTCAAGTGCTCAAACTCTGAAGTATTCGAGAGTTTGACCAAGTTACTGCAATGTTTGAAAATTAACTTTTTGAGTATTGCTACTGTTTCTGATCTAGAGATTGTGGTACAGTGGGGATCAGGAATATACCCTTTCTCCACTGTAGTGCAATATCTAAGTTGGTATACAGAAGTAGCAGGGGGGCAAAAAAAATAGATGTTATTCTTTTCAAATCTGTTTGATTCAATTTTTGTGGTTTGAACACTTTTAACACTATGTCAGGTGTTAAAAGTTTTGAAGCTTCAGCCATTTAACATATATATATATATATATATATATATATATATATATATATATATATATATATATATATACATATATATATATATATATATATATATATATATATATATATATCTATTTACACACATATATATATATCTATAGGTCTACTTGAAAACACTGACATGCCAAAACACAGACGACGAGAACACCGAGACCAGATGATCGACAATTGAGATGACCGACAGTTTAAAAGCCCGACGCTGAGAACACTGACATGTTAAGGTAAGTGTGCGATAGTGACAGACTTTAGGGTTGGGGCGGGTTAAGTGAGTTAGGGTTAGGGCTAGGGCGCGGGTTAGGTGAGTGTGACATAGTGACGGACCTTAGGGTTAGGGTTTGGGTTAAGGTTAGTGCATAGATAGTTGTGTATGTAAGGTTTAGTGTAGGTTTGTAAGGTTTTTGGTGTGCTTGTGTTATGTATGTGTTTTTCGGAAAAGGTATTTGTTTTGTTTTGTTGATTGTCGGGATTGTGGTTTGTCGGGCATATGAAGCTTCGTGCTTTTAAACTGTTGGTCATCTCAGTTGTCGATCTTACAGTCTCAGTGTTCTCGTCGTCGGTGTTTTGGCATGTCGGTGTTTTCAAGTAGACCCATATATGTATGTATGTATGTATATATATATATATATATATATATATATATATATATATATATATATAGGTTTACTATCAAAATATCGAAGTTCATAAAAATTAACGTTTGATACTTCAAAAAGGACCTCATACTTCCTGCATACTAATTAGGTTAAAATGCCGAATCTGTTGATCAAATTCAGCAGATTCGACATTTATGTCAAATATCGACAGTGATGGCAGAGTAGGTGTAAACATAAGATCTGAAGTAGGAGATTCATTTGTCTGCAACCTGTGGGTTATGGATCCGATATCGGATCCGAACCGGCATGGTTTACCAGCTATGGATCCAAGCTCTCAGCTCCTCCCCTCACCCATAATGCCCTGCTCTACCCTCATGACCCCAGATCTCGTTTGCCGCGCATGGTGACCAGATTGTTTTTCCAGCTCTCCAGCTAAGTGATAGTTTCAAGTATTTAAATTGTAAAATTTAAAGATTTTTTGGTTATTTGTGTGAAAGTGTAGGTTTCCCCTTTGGTATATTTACTTTTTTTAGTGTTTAATCTAAAAGTTATATCCCTCCCCTCGCTGTTAGCGTAGTGTGTGTGTGTTGGGCCTGTGAGTGATTTTGTGTTTTCTTTAGTTACTTCTTTAGTTATAGTAACTACTGTTGTAGATTGGGATGTCTGAGCAACCCAAGTCTATTTTTTCTAAATGCTCCGAGTGTGGCCATAAGCTTTCCCCAGCTGATGGCCACACTCGGTGTGTTAGATGCCTGGGGGTTGAACACCTCACATCTGGATGTTCCATTTGTGCAGGGTTCAACCCCAGGGCACTGAAGGAGCGGAGGTCCAAGCTTGTTTTGGCGGGCCTTTTACCGCCGGACTCGGCTCCGACCTCCGCTCCTTCGGGAGTAACCGTACCCACGGTTATTCCTTCTGTGGCTCCCCCTCCTCCTCCTGGGACTCAACCTCCCGTTTCTGGTTCAGAGGAGAGGGATGCTAAGAAAAGGGACCGGAGGGAGAAGCACCATAAGCGGCGGGCCGAGACCTCTGTTTCGGCCCCGCCAGCCAAGCGGGCTTCTCCCCCGGCTCCATTGTCGGCTCGGTCTCCTCCTCCTCGGCTCCGGTCTCCAGTGTGTTTTTCACCGGGACCTGAGGAGGAGGAGACCCGATCTCCGTCGAGGCTATCGAGGAGGCACTCTAGGCCTACCTCAGTAGCCTCGTCGAGATCTACGTATAGCCTTTCGGATGCTGATCTGGACCGGATGATGAGAAGGTTCATCCAGGCCCAGATGCAGATGGGAGTGCTCTTGCCTCCCCCCCCTCTGGCGGGGAGCTCAACCCCCTTTTTCAAACCGATTGCTCCTTCTCTGACCCGCTACCCGGGTTCGGAGCAGTTGGAGCCGAGCAGCTTCTGCGGCTCCTCCTGGGACTCAACCTCCCGTTTCTGGTTCGGAGGAGAGGGATGCTAAGAAAAGGGACCGGAGGGAGAAGCACCATAAGCGGCGGGCCGAGACCTCTGTTTCGGCCCCGCCAGCCAAGCGGGCTTCTCCCCCGGCTCCATTGTCGGCTCGGTCTCCTCCTCCTCGGCTCCGGTCTCCAGTGTGTTTTTCACCGGGACCTGAGGAGGAGGAGACCCGATCT
The DNA here is from genome assembly GCF_019279795.1 of Protopterus annectens. Lineage (NCBI taxonomy): Eukaryota > Metazoa > Chordata > Ceratodontiformes > Protopteridae > Protopterus > Protopterus annectens. Next base: position 1,027,192,934 of record NC_056743.1, read on the forward strand.
CCGTCGAGGCTATCGAGGAGGCACTCTAGGCCTACCTCAGTAGCCTCGTCGAGATCTACGTATAGCCTTTCGGATGCTGATCTGGACCGGATGATGAGAAGGTTCATCCAGGCCCAGATGCAGATGGGAGTGCTCTTGCCTCCCCCCCCTCTGGGGGGGAGCTCAACCCCCTTTTTCAAACCGATTGCTCCTTCTCTGACCCGCTACCGGGTTGGAGCAGTTGGAGCCGAGCAGCCGGGCGGGGTGGGCGGCGCCGATAGTACTTTGTGCCGGATCCGACCCTGCCCTCGAGTGCATCGGATCCGAACTCGGAGCCTGGATCCGAGCCTCGGATCCGGGGGGGATCAGTGCTCCTTCGGCGCCGTCTGTGTCGGGCGCACTGTCCTTCGGATCCGGCGGCGCCGGCTCGATCCACTCTTCGGATCCGAGGGGGAGCCGATTGTCGGATCCTTTGGTCGAGGTCGGCTCCCCTTCGGCATTTGATGTAGTGGAGAGGGCCCTGTTGAGGGTCTCCGGACCCCCGGCACTTGTTTCGGCTCCGTCCCATGCTCCCTCTGCACTGGGTCAGGCTTCCACCATCCGGCCCTTGGGACAGCCCGCTTCTGTGCCCCAAGCTGCTCCCCTGAAACAGGTTGCTGCTTGCGAGGAGTCCTCTGACAGCCCCCCAGAGGATGTTCCTCGCAAGCATATGTGCAAAAGGAGGCACATTGACTCCCCCGAGTCTCTCACGGAAGACACGGACTTGGAGGAAGGGGAAGGCTCCCCACGGTCACCCCCCGAGGATGTCTCATTTGGAGACATCATGGAAATGCTCCGTATAAGGGGGGGTGGTCTGCCCCCAAGTCTTCCTCGGACGAGTCCGTGTTCTTGGAGGCATTTGAAGCAGGCCCGTCTACCTCTTGGGTGTCCCCTCCTGCCGACCCCCTGGTGGACCTCATTACCACCAGGGCGTGGAAGGAACCGGACACCGTGGACCCAATCCCTAAGAGGCCCGATAGGATCCTCAGCCCACCGTCCAACCGTGCCCATTGGAGTAAGGGGCCTCCGGTAGATGCCATGTTGACGGCGGCCACCAAGAGGGAACTTGCTCAGGAGAGTCCCTCAGTCCATCCCCCGAGCAAGGAGTCTCGGATGATGGACCGCTTGGGGAAGCGGATGTTTAGTTCAGCGACCTTCTCGGTTAGGGCGCTGAACTACCTGGCACACGTCATTAGGATGCAGCGAGATCTCATTAAAGAATACGCTGCATCTCCCCCAGAGTCCATGTCAGAGGAGGACAAAATGCTGCACTCCACCCGCATGGCCACTCTTAGATCAGTTACTAATACCTCTATGCGGCTACTCTCCCATGCTACGGAAGGCGCCGCTAGAGCCGCAGGGGCAGGCCTAGTCACTAGACGTCAGGCCTGGCTCCGACACTGCGATTTTTCTGAGCCCTTCAAAGCGTCATTTGCGAACGCCCCCTTTGATGGTTCTGCCCTCTTTGGCAAAACCGTTCGCGACACTTTGACCCAGAGCGAGGAGGACGGGAAGATGCTGTCTGCCGTCGGAATCCGCTTCTCTGCGCCCCAGAGGCCCTACTCTAGGAACCAAAAGGGTCAGAAGAAGATGTGGTTCCGGAAGTCGCAGCAATCCCAGCCTGCTCCGGACAACCAGTCCTTCCGTGGCAGAGGAGGACAGGGAGGACGCCGCCCTAGAGGCAGAGGGGCTCCCAGGAACTTCGGGTCCAGAGAACCTTTCTCTGAACGGCCCACGCAGCAACCCTGTGGGGTTGCCCAGCTGCTCCACTCTGGAGGCAGTCAGGGGACGTTTTTCGGAGCACCTAGCGGCATGGGAGTCCATAACATCAGACCGCTGGGTTCTCCAAATCATATCCAGGGATACCGCATCCCTTTTCGTCACTTACCAAAGTTGAAGTCCCTCCCAGACGTTCCACCCGGTCAATGGGAGGCCGCTTTGGCAGAAATTGGCCATCTGCTAAAGAAAAGAGCCATCCAGCCCGTCCCCCCAGACCAGATCGGATCAGGGTTCTACTCCAGGTTCTTTTTAGTGCCAAAAAAGACGGGGGAACTAAGACCAATTCTAGACCTTTCTCTCTTGAACCTGGCAGTCCCCAAGGAAAAATTCCGAATGGTCACTCTGCAATCTATTCTCCCCCTTCTGGGAGAAAATCACTGGATGTGTTCTATAGACCTCAAAGATGCGTACTACCACATCCTGATGGACAGGCGCTCCAGGAGGTTCCTCCGCTTCTGGCTGGGAGCCAGTCACTACCAGTTCCGGGTCCTTCCCTTTGGTCTCACCACAGCCCCCAGGGTGTTCACCAAAGTATTAGCAGTGGTAGCGGCCCACCTGAGGCTTCAGGGGGTGCAGGTCTTCCCCTACCTGGATGACTGGCTTCTTACCGCCCCAACAAGGCATCTACTACTATTGGCGTGAGACTCCTTTCTCCATCTTGCTCCCTTTCTGGGCATTACAATAAATACAAAGAAATCCAACCTGGCGCCCACACAGCTCTTGGATTTTATAGGGGCCAGGTTAGACACAAGGAGTTTAAAAGCCTTCCTCACTGCGGACAGAGTTCACAATCTGCAGCTCCAGGTGCGGGCCATTCTCCACTCAAGTTCTGTTCCGGCGGAGTTGGTCCTGAGGGCTCTAGGGTCCATGGCGTCTGCTATAGCACTTCTTCCTCTTGCCAGGCTCAATATGCGCATCCTCCAGTGGACTCTCTTAGTACAATGGTCATACCTTGCTCTCCCTATGCATCATCCCATTGCGATCAGCAAGGCTTGCAAGCGGTCCCTCCTGTGGTGGCTTCACTCCCCAGATCTCCACGGAGGCCGCCCATTTTGTGCTTCTCCCCTCTCGCCACGGTGACCACGGACGCCTCCGCCTCGGGTGGGGGCATTTTGGGCGGACTGTCCAAGGCACGTGGAGCGATTCAGAGACCTTACTGCATATCAACGTTCTAGAGATGAGAGCAGTGCTCTTAGCGTTGCTAGCACTTCAGGACTTTCTTCCCTTGGGAACAATTGCGATTCAATCGGACAACATGTCTGTTGTCTGGTACATCAACAAGCAAGGGGAACAAGGTCTTACCCCTTTGTCGAGAAGCCATGAGAGTTTGGGAATGGGCAATCTCCACCAACCGCTTTCTAATAGCAACGCATTCCGGTCGGTCCAACATCCTGGCGGACAAGCTCAGTCGCACCATTCTGACCCCTTACGAGTGGTCTCTCAATTTTCAAGTAGCGGAACGCATATTCGCACGGTGGGGAACTCCTTCATGCGATCTTTTGCCTCTCCCTCAAACACCAAGTGCGACAGTTTTTTCGCTCTGATACCCCCTCCAGGAGGTTCTCCAAGAGACGCTCTGGTGCATGCTTGGCCACCCGGTCTTCTGTACGCTTATCCACCCTTGCCTCTGATGCTCCAAGTTCTTCAGAAAGCCTCTCGGGTGGGTTGCAGAATGATTCTCATTGCTCCGTTTTGGCCTCGACAGATCTGGTTCCCCTTTCTAAGGTCTCACTCGGTGAATCCTCCTTGGATTCTAGATCCCATTCCGGATCTGATATCCCACCCATCCTGCATATCTCCTCCGAACCTGGACAACCTGAAGCTGACCGCTTGGCTGCTCCAGTTCCACTCTTGATCAGGACTCCCGGTATTTCGTCACCTGTTAAGGCAATCCTGGTGGCAGCTCATAAACCGTCCACTAGGAAAGTCTACCGCAGCAAGTGGAAACGGTTTTCTTTGTGGGCGGAGTGGCAAGGCCTGAATCCCTTCACGACTCCTCTCCCTTTAGTGCTTGACTTTCTAACCACTCTTTTTAACGATGGTGCCAGCAGTTCCACAGTCAAAGTACAACTGGCGGCAATTTCTCATTATCACATTGGTCATGACTCTAGTCCACTCATGTCAGCCAAGTTGTGTAAAATTTTCCTTAAAGGTACTTTCCTTCTCAGGCCCCCTGTAAAACAAGCGGTTCCTCCTTGGGACCTCTCCTTAGTTCTCCAGGCCTTGACCGCCCCCCCCCTTCGAACCAGCGGCTACGGTGGATCTCAAATTCTTGTCTTTCAAGACAGCCTTTTAGTAGCCATTACATCGGCCAAGAGAGTTTCAGAGCTCCAAGCATTATCAGCTAAACCTCCTTACTTGGTATTTCATCCGGACCGTGTTTACCTCAGGACCAACCCGTCCTTTCTTCCTAAAGTAGCTTCTGAAGCAAACATTAATCAATCCATTAACCTCCTGTTTTCTTTCCTAAATATGAAAACAAAGGTGAATACAAGCTTCACTCCTTAGATGTTCACAGGCAACTTAGATTTTATCTAAACAGAACGGCTGGTCATAGGCAATCCGACCAGTTGTTTATTTCCTTTGCAAAATTTAATTTGGGCAAGCCAATTTCTAAAGTTTCTCTGTCTCGCTGGATTTCACAGTGTATCTTATTGGCTTATCAAGCTTCAGGAAGGCCCGCACGGAGGGTGTACCGCCCATTCAACCCGGTCAGTATCTACCTCGGCAGCCTTTAAGGCTAGGATTCCTCTAGATGATATTTGTGCAGCAGCCACGTGGGCTTCATCTCATACTTTTATTTCCCACTACAAGTTGGATCTTGCATCTAGGGTAGAGCATCATTTGGCTCCAGCGGTGCTCCGGAATATCCTTCCATGATGGCCGCCCAAGATTCAGGTAGCTGGGGACTCTGTCCCACAGGTTGCAGACAAATGAATCTCCTACTTCAGATTTAGAAGTTATGTACTCACCATAACGTTCCATCTGAGTAGGTGTATTCATTTGTCTGCAACCATCCCACCCTCCTATCCCCCTGGCCTTTCAGTTTCCTGCATATTATGTGTTACCCTTTTCAGGGTGTTCTTGCTGTTGGCAAACTCGATCTGAGGTCATGAGGGTAGAGCAGGGCATTATGGGTGAGGGGAGGAGCTGAGAGCTTGGATCCATAGCTGGTAAACCATGCCGGTTCGGATCCGATATCGGATCCATAACCCACAGGTTGCAGACAAATGAATACACCTACTCAGATGGAACGTTATGGTGAGTACATAACTTCTAATTAAACACCTACACTGTCATTCATGTTTTAGCAGGGGTGAAAGCCCCCCCACATCCCCTACAAATTAAATAGTCTAACTCCGAGATCACACTACAGTGAGGAAAGGGATACATTTCCCAATCCGCACTGTACCATGACCCTGTGCATAACATCTAGTTCATATCAGCGAATGGACACTTGCATTCACTGATATGTACTCTCGATCTCCTAACATTTGGCAACACTGAAGTCGACTAACTGCTGTTCGACTTTCCATGTTCGCTGAACCAGCGTTGAACTTTTTGATAGTAAAGCTATATATATATATATATATATATATATATATATATATATATATATATATAAATAAAATCGCAATCTTCACATCTCCCTTTTTCCCATTTTCTATAAGGGGTCAGGGTGTTGCACTGTCACTATATTCTTGATTAAAAGTTATGGTCCTGCCATTTTTGAGGTTTCTTGTTTGGGGATAAACTCTTGGCTAAGTTGTAAGACCCCCCAGGGCCATTAGCCTACTAACCTCCTATGATCCTATGGCATTCATGCCTGACTGCCATAAGTCTTCTCTCACACAATCCAGTCATCTTTTTGCTGGATGGACTCATTTCATCTTGCCTTCTTCCCGTCTGCTATAAATCTTCTTCACCAGATTGTCTTCTGTTTTCCTGCACGTTACCAAAGCAACATAATCTGTTCTGTTTGACCTTCTCTGCAATTGGAGATACTTAGGCTTTTGTCCTGATATAATTTCTTCTTCTGTCTTACATTGTGCATCTACCCATCTCAGGCAGATAATCTCCGTTATCTCTAGTTTCCTTATATGCTCTGTTTTTACTGTCAAGATTTCTGTACCATACTGTAGTACTGGTCATGCTCCCGTGGTAGTGGTGCTGCAGTAGCGTTGTCACCTCACAGCAAGACGTTGTCCCATTCGATTCTCAGCTAGAGCGTCTTCTGTGTGGAGGCATGCGTGAATGGGCATGCCTTCGTTGAAGGTTGTGCATCAGGGCTGGTAACTCGGCACGTAAAAATCCACTACCAAACATTAGCGGACCGGAGTTCCGCTGTGGCGACCCCTAACCGGGATAAGCCAAAAGACACAACAACAACTGTAGTACTGGTCAGGCCAGTGTTTTGTACACCTTATTTTTCAGCTTCTTTGCCATTCTTCTGTCAAGCAGTACCCCTGACGCCCTGTTTCAGTTGCCTGCAGCCTCTCTGATTTCAGCTTTGACTTCCTCATTCAGTCTTCCATTTTCCTCAAAGAACCCTCCCTGATACTTGAAACCGTTAACCTGTTTCACTATTTTCCCTTCTATCTCAATTTTCAGCTTTTTCTGAGTTTTCCCATTTGCTGCCATTACAACTGTCTTATCTGTTCTCAGTTTCATTCTTTGTGCTTTCAGTTTTGCACTCCATTCCCCTATTACACACACACACACACACACACACACACACACACACACACACACACACACGCACACACTCAAAATATGAATACAAAGTGGGAATAGTTTGTGAGGAATTCCAGTTGTATACACGAGCCATTGCTTCACAGGTAATCTGGGGATACAATGTGGAAAAAAAGAGAGGTATAAGTTTGTAGATTTGGACGTTGCCTTTTATTTTGGTGCCCTCACCATTGCTCTCTCTCTCACTCTTTTCAATCTGCCAGGGACGTATATCTTTGCAGTATGGTGGTCATTGATATTACTGTCCTTTAGGGTAATACAGCTGTGGGTATGGTGATGACACTGCTTTGAATCCCTTTCATTCTAAATGCATTGTTTCTTTTCAGGGTAACAATGGCAGTCCGAATGAAGTTTGGAGCAAGTGGGGAGATGTGGCCTCCCTGGCAGAGGTATTCTTCATGGACTTGCATCAGAGAGGCATGACAGTCAGAATATTCCCTTCAGAGTCAGTTTAAGGAAGGCTGGAATAATTTATCAGATACAGTGGGGCAATAGAGAGATCTAAGAATGAAGAAGTTGAAGAGGAAGTCTCACAAAGGCAGCAGAACTTCCAGAATAAAGGCTGCACTCAGCAGCTCTGCCAGGTAACAACTCCTTTTCCTACTTAGGTGAGTGCAATGTGCAAAGCCAGCCAGTAGATTACTAACTGGTGAGTTTTATAGAAGCACTGAAGCATGAAGGGAGGTCTAGGCTCTTTGAGATGGTAGTCAAGAAGGGATTACCGAACAGTCAGCAGATGGCCAATTATGAACTTGGTGATGGACTGCAGCAACCATTGTTTCTCACACAATTTGCTGGACTACAGTTATAAAAGTGGAGGAGTCTTGGGGCCATAGATCCTGTTGCTAAGGCCTTGCAGTTACTTGATCCATGGAATATAACTATAATGGAAGGCTTGGGAGGTTTCTTTATGCTACCCTATTCTGGGGCAATTGTTTGGTTGTATCTAGATTACTAGATTAGTCATGGACAGGAAATGAGGGGGGTGGCCTGGTGGATAGTCACTGTCCATCATTTCATCATTTTCATCTCCTCCCTTTTTTCTTTACTGGCCAGTCTAAAAAGGTACACAGCTGTTAGACCATGCTGTCAAAAAGGCTGTGCTTAGTTTATTGATCATAATTATACCAAAAGCACACTGAGGGTATGCCAGTCCTGCAGGGGTTGGACAGCCGACTGGTGTGGGCTGTCTGTCACACTGCCTAATTAGGGTCTGTTCAGCATACTGAGGCTTCAGAGTGGTCACTATTGTTACGGTCTTTTATGAGCTGAGAAATCAAATGTTTGTACTGATGCTGCTGATTTTGATTATGTTACAAAAGTTATATTTTGTTATCTAACACAATGGTCACAATGCCTATAATATATGTATTGTATTTTGGTTGGGTTTTTGAAGTGAGGCCAGAGGTCGAGTAAGAGGGCATAACATACTGAATTATAGCTCTGATACTATATGTACAACTATCACATGCTAATGAAAATGGCAAACATTGCCCAGAACGATAAATTGCTTTTTACATTACTATTTATTTACATTGTTTGAAATGCAATGAATTAACCAGTATTAGAATAATAGCATTGTACTCTGGTTAAACACAGACTTTCCACAGTAGTTTTCCAAGTCAAGAAAATTTTAATAACTCTTCCACAGAAGTGTGTGCATATGTGTGTGTGGTGGTGGGGGTGGGGGTGAGGGGCAAATTAAAATGCTTTCAACTTCTCAGTTTTATCTAGCACTGTCAGCCAATTGAAAAACTCAACTTTTTTTTAAAAGCTCAGATCAATACTATCTTTGTAAGTCTTTTTTGTAAGTTACTAAGGTGCTGTAGTTGCCATTGACTAGTATTGTGTAGATACACTACCACGTTTAAACATTCACTAGCTTGGTAGCTTTTCCATAACAACAGAACATGGAAGGTATAGAATTAATTTCAAATAGTAATCTGATATACACAGGCAAGCATTTATTAGTGCTTATGTTGTGAATTTTTTAGAATGATCATCAAAAATGTTTACGGATAAACAGATGCTAAAAGAACATTTTTATGGAAACAGAGGTCCAGCACCCAGCATGACCATTAATTAACCCTTCCACTCTTGGCAGCATGTACATTTCCATACAGACAGTGCCAAATTGACGGTTCATTGTATACTGTTTAAGCTTATTTGCACAGTGCAAACATTGCAGTTGCCTGCTGGTTGTAATGATTAAAGTGAAAATGATTCTGCCACTATTAAAATTTTCTGTGCAAAATGTTCCTGTAATATTTCAACAATTTGATTGATAAGGAAGTATGGGAGTACAAAATGATATAAAGATTGAATATTATGATGGAAGGTCGTTAGTTGCCAAGTTTAAGAAGCTGGATCTCATTATGTTTTTTTTTTTTTTTTACATGCAATTGAGGAAGACACTTTTTACTCCAGTTAACTGTAAAATGTTGCAGACAAAAGTACAGTATCTGAAGCAGTAGCAGAGTTGGCTAGAACTGGGATGCAGAAGGAAAACTTGCAGCAAACACCAAGGTTTGATGTTAAAGGATGCACAGAAAGCATCATCCCTGGTTTGGCACCTATGTCTCTAATGGACACATGTAACTTATAAATGGGTTCATCTCCTAAGCCCCTGCTTACACTTATCAAGGGTATCAGAACTTGTCAGAGGTTTGGGATGCATGGCTAGGCTTAAAAAGGCCTAGTAAACACCTATGAACCTATAAGATATGAAATTGGGTGTAGTCCAGGCATATTGTACACATGCCTTTTTTTGTAATGTGTACAACATGCATGGATGCCACGCCCAATTCGAAATCCCTGTGTGCACGGTTGAGCTCCAAGAGCTTATGCACAGGAGATGGCAGACGGAAGGACTATAGATAAGACGGGACTGTGAACAAGAAGGAAAGTAGCGGTGTTTTTCTTTTTTGGATATAAAACCATGGAAATAACTCCTGCACGCCCCCTGGTGAGGTACAGTGTTTATAACTGAAGTTAATTCATTAAACTATTTCTATTATCCAGTAGAATGTATACATATAATTTATATTAAAGGACAGAAAAATTATGGAATGCTAATACAACCAGCCAGAAGCATAGATTCTGTCAGTGCTATATTAAAACTTTGTGTTATATAATCTACATTTATTTCCTTACAGCATTTGGTTACTGGAATAGTCCAAATTGGCAGCAAGTCCCATTTCAGGGGAAGCCTGGGGAGAAAGGCTCCCTTTCAACAGCAAATATGTTGTACAAATGTTCTTATTCATACAAACAGTAAAATAAAACAGTTAGTGCAATTTATGCAATCAAAAATAAAAATATATTACAATCAATATAATTTGTACAACAATTACAAGAGCCAGACAGCATTAGAGAAACATGTTACAGTGGTTTTGATAAACAGCTTTAGAGAACATTAGGACTATAATTGTGTTTGTGCAGTAAGCACTGGGTTTAACTGAAATACAGGAAGTCTCAGGCCACTAGAGTACTAACTGAAGAATATTAAATAAGTGTATTACTAAAATCGAAAGTTGAGTGAATTGAAAAGTGGGGGGAAGGATACCGAAGCTTAGGTTTGCATGTGGTATGTTAAGGCAGAAAGGTAGTTGGCTTTTGTAGCTCCTGGGGCTAATCCCCATAGTGGTGCACTGCTTTACCAGCTCTTCATTTGAAGGGCAAAAAAAGTCCTACTTGAACAGACACTCTAACCAGATACATGATCCTGCCCCAGCTCTTTAATAAAGCAGCAGAAAAAAATAAACAAAAAAAATAAATAAATAAAAGTCCACTCTTTGTACAGACACAATAACCAGGCAGCCAGATAACACATATACACCCCCCCCCCCCCATCCATTCTGCCTCAGCTCTTCAATGGAAAAGCAAAAAAGGTCTGCTAACCTGGCTCTGAAATGGAAGCCAATCAGGTCCCATTTCTGCACTCCGCCCCTGCCCCTCCTTCCTGCGAATTGAATTGAGGGGAATACAAAGAATCAAGTAAATCTTTTTTCTGTCTTTAAACTGTAGCAAACTGCTTGTTGCTAATGTAGAAAGCGGTTGCTACAATTTAAACAGCACGGGGAGTGCTACAGTGTGCAGGTCTGACTGCAAATGCAATACCAGCTTTTAAAAGCCAATATGACCTAAACAGTGATTAGGATCAGTCTCAGATGGACAATTGCCCCCCAATACTTTGCTGCATCTCGGGCAGTTGTCCTCTTCACTCTGTCCTAGCTACTCTAGTGGGTTAAGGTAAGAATTATGAAGACAAGTGAGAAGTTAGTGTACAGGAGAGAGATTATACAAGATTATCTAGTATATAAATTAGCTGCTTTAGTAGGACGGGACAATTGTGAGACTGATATCTAAAATTACTTAAATTGTGTTGTATAATGATATTTACCTGGGAAGGTACATTTGAAAAGTTGAAAGAAGATTTGGTTCTGTTTATAAATATTTTCAGTGAGAAATAAGATATTAAGCAGGATCTGCCAAACATTCTAAAATATGTGAATTTGTAAATTATACGATAGACTATGTGAATTAGAGGGTATTCATGGACATTAACAGTTCAAGAAACTGCTACATAACTGGTATACATTCCTAACCAGTTATCAATATTAATGAAATCAGAACTGACCAGCAATGAGGAACATGACTTTTAGGTGTGGAATCCAGGTCATAAAAATTGCAGTACCAGAAAAATATTGATGCTAGATATTGCATGATGAAGCACAACATTGAAAACTATGTCACAGAATTTACTTACTGCATAAAGAAACAGGTATTTTTGGTTGCAGTTTCCAAAAGGGAAAAAATGAGATTCTCTTTTTAATTTGGGTTAGAAATTCAAAACTAATGCACAGAAGCAGAAAATTTAATGAGAGATGGTTTGTGCAGAAAGGATAGGGCTGTGAAAAGTGAAAGTCAACAGAAAGAGGTTCCTAATTCAGCCAAACTAATATTACAATACATAAAATCTGCTGTTTTGGAGCGTTTAAGTGAAATGTGTAGAAGATTCTTTACTTGAAAAGACTCAATAGCAGAAACAGTGAAAAACAAAAGAAAGACAATCAAAGAATGCCGGGAAAAACGATCCCCAACTTTTTATTCAAAAGTGAGAACCTGTCCTTTAACTATAAATAGCATTCAGAGTTTTAGCAGGCAGTGGGGATGGATGGAATGGCACAAGCAGCAAAGAATGGATTTATGCTTGATGCAAGAAGATAGGTTTCTCAGAACAAGGTAATATAGTGAGGGAGAAACAATGTTGGTCATTTTGATAGGAAGACTGGTCCAAGGTAGTGATTTTTGTGCAAAAATGCAGGGCTTCAATCCCTACAGAGGTTTGATGTGCCTCCCAGAAGAGTTTTATGTCTGAGAATCAAACCAAGGGAAAGATGAAATTAAGATGATTGTATATTATATCCCTACAATATCAAAAGCTTGGATATTATTACTGCAGGAAACAAGGCAGGATCTCATATTAAAGAACAGACTCTGTGGGAGAGTTTGAAGGGTGTTCCATAGGTATACACTAAAAATCGCATTAAAATTTTATTTGAAGGATTCTTTTTTTTTGTACAGCCATCTTTTATCACAGTAAAACAGTGTGCAAGAAAGGAAATGGGATAATATTTTTCTTAAATGTAAGCGGTAACATAACTTTTTGTAGAAAAAATAAAGAAAAGTTGAATGGCGGGATTAGCATGGACTTTCAAACACAAACTAGAAATATAATGCATGTGATAAACATAAATAAGATGCATTGAAAAGTTTGAAATGCAAATTTATTTTAATATATACATTATGGGGTTTTTCAGTGGGATGAAAAATACAACTGTTATTGGAATATTGAAGAACCATGTAAAAGCAGTGTGTATTAGCAGAAGGTTCATTTCTTTGTAATAAAATATATGCATGTTGTCATTCTATGTACTTCATTAAGTGCCATGGAATTTTTAATATCCCCCTGAGCTACCACCGAGTTAGGAAGACAGGACTTCAGTTTAATGTCTCATTGGAAGGACAGTATGTCCGTTATACTGGCTTCTTCCCTTTAAAATGATGCACTGAACTGTTAATACACCTGGTGTGGGAATAGATTATACAACATTCTGATCTTTCTGTCGCCAAAAGTCAATACACTTCTGACTGAAGCACTGATAGTATCCACTAGTGCTTTCCTTAATCCACTCAGTTTTCACCACCATGGTCGACCTTCAGTATTCATGGGGAAACACTCAACAGATGATAGGTAAATGCTGCTTATTCCTTAAATCTTGATACCCATTACATAATCAGCATCCATGTGAATGACCTTCTTGCTGTGTCAATCATGTCCTGCTGGCCACACCTACTACTAGGTAGGATGTAAAGTAAGTTAGTGAGGAGGGTGAAACTGACTACGACCAGAAATAACTTTTCCCCCTTGAAAAATCATGTACATAATAGTCCATTGTTTTCTAAAAGTGATAATGGCATGCAGTTTTTGCGGTTTACTATCAAAATGTCATAAAACAATTGCATTCATGGTCATAAACATGAAAGGAATACGCAAATGTAAAATAAAGTCTGCTGACAACATCGACTCATATACCCGACAATTGCTGAGTCAATGTTAATGTCAAACACAAAAAGTACACTGCAAAAATGACACCACGTCTTCACAAGGGGGCAAGCCCCCCCCACACCCACTGATAACTATATATTCCAACTCAAAGATCCCGCTACAATGAGGAAAGGGATAAATGTCCCAATCCGCACTATACAATGATCTCTAGCCCTTAGATCAACTTCATATCAGTGAATGCACAGTGGCATTCGTTGATATGAACTACCGACAGTCAGCAACATGACAGTCAATCATCTGCCGTCTGATATCCCTTTTGTAGAGCATCTGAATTCAGGATATTGATAGTAAACCAGTTTTTGCATCAGTTATGAAAAACTTAATTTTCCAATTTTTCATTAATGGAGTGTTTTTTTTGGGTGAGGGTATCTCTTTTTTTCTGTATTTGCTATATTATTACTACAACTGTACCCCCATGTTTCTGTTTAACACAGTTTATGTCTGCTTTTCCTTGACTGCTGAGTTACTCATCAATATATGAAGGAGGGAAGAATGCAGGAAATGAAGACACATAACTAGTCTTCAGTATCTCATGTTAATCATTCAATTATACAACAGGCTCATTACCACATTAAATTAAATTAAATTATGGATGTGTATTGGGTATAGAGATGCTTATTCCAATTTAGGCACATAACAACACTGTATCAGATAATTAAATACAGCTTGTTCTTTAATGCAGATATTCTGTGGTATTCAATCACTATGGCTTTGCATTGTTTAACCAGAAATACATGGAAATTATATTTGTAGAGAGCCATTTTGATTGAGGTCATTCTAAAGCTTGTTAACAGGGACAATTCTGGAGTAGTCCTCACAGGAGAACAAATTCTACAACTTCAGCTACATAAAGATCGGTTCCCTGCAATATCATTAAAACGCATAGAAATAAAGGAAGAAGAGCACCATTTTCTAGAAGTTTCAGACTCTCCTCCCCCTTTTAAAAATATTTCAGCTTCTCAATGAATCTCCCTCTAGACTATTTTAACTGCTGGAAAGGAAAATTAGAAATATGCATGTAATTAGTAGATACACATGCAAATATAAGTGCATCACTAGAGATGTGAATGAACGTCAAAAGCAAAAACCTAATCAACACCTGTTAAGTAAATTATGATAAATCTCACATTAGAAACCTATCATGTGATTCTGCAGTGATGATCATACTAAATGCTGGTTTACAAATGTTTTTCTCCGCTGTGTCTTGCCAGCATTATTTTCATTTTCCCTTTTTGTCTGTTATGTCACAGTGCTTCCATCCATGATTTCCCTTCAATGCTGATTGTTTTCTTCTTCGAGGTGATGGTATGCAGTTTTCCCATACAGACCAGAAGGCGGTAATAAGAGTCTAGCTGTCAGCAGTTCAAATGAATGCCAGTGTACCAGGCAAGATGAGTTAGAGAAATTCTGTTTCACTCAAATGCTAATTTTTCCTTTCACTTGCGATCACTGAAGTACCACATCTCTCAGCCTACTTCTGAACACAAAGGTGGTGTCTTGAGAGATGCTGACCCCCTCCACTTTCAACAAGTAGGCTTCTGACATTATGAGCTGCTTGCAAATGAGGGTGGGTGATTTCATGACATGCAGTTTTATGCTTCATTTTACTTCACTACACACTGTTTTCCCTTACGCTACTCAGCAGCGAAGCCCTCTTATACTTTTACTCTGCTCCCCAGTATGATATGCAAGCAAATACAGAAGGCACCTCCCTTATACCATTCTAATTTCACAGATGGATAACACTCCTACATACAGATGTAGTCACTGCTGTCCATATTCAGCAACTGGTACCTTCAAAAGGCCAGTAGAAGACACAGTTTGTGCATCTCAGCTATTAGAATGCAGGATATTAAACAATTCCATGAACACCATGCCTTAACACATCAAGGCATACAGTGTGTTCTCCAAAACACCCTAAGCATGTCAAAAACACACAAGCCTTCTGTGTCATATCAGACATGCAGTCCATAGCGGGTGCTGCAGCATGTATATTTGCATATATAAAAGTACTTAATGGTCTAGATCATCAGCAGTGAATACTTCAGTAACAAATGGTTCTACTCAATCTGATGCCAGGTAATCGTATAATCAATACAGGTATATAATGTGCAGGTACTGCTACTCACATTTCCAGTAGCAGCTAATCGTGCCTGCTATCCATATAGGGTATGATAATCATGCAGATCTCATTGGTAAGTACATGCAGCATATGCAGAGTTGCACTGTGTAACTGTATGTTCTCATGACATTAGATGTGCACACAGAGCAGAGCATCCATCTTGTTTCACTCTGACCAACAAAGCTCATGCCACTTACCATCTGTACCCTGTTTGTTTCTAATTAGTTAACTGGGTGAACCTACTAAGTACAAGGAATTGTTTGTGTTGCCTTGGGAGCACTACCTGTTTAAATGTCTTGCTCAAAGTCACACAATGAGCAATTGCAGAGAGAGGGAATCAAACTCAGGATATCAGGATGAAACTTGATAGATGCTCATAGCCTTAATACTCTATGATATACTGACAGGATAATAGCATTCTTATGAAATTACTGAACAGCAGAGGAAATAAGCACAATCAATACTTTGTTCAGGCTAGAATGGTGGATCATGCATGGTTCAGGCATTTGCTCACTTCCTTTTAATGCTCCCTGCTGTATAAATTGTTGGGTTACATAAATGCAGCATGGTTATCTCACTGCAGACCATGAGATAGCACCAATGGAACATAATCCAGCACATCTGGCAGGTAACTATATCAAGTATCACTGTCCATATAAACATAACTATTTTTAGAGGTTTAATAATAATGTAAAATGACCAGGTAGCCCAGAACTCACAGCAAAACTTTCATTACCAAAATTAAAAACTAAGGTTAAGTGCTTTTGTCATCTACTGATATCTTCAGAACCATTGAATAAAATGTAATTTACAAGTAGCAAACAAAAACATGTATGCACACACACACACAGTTCTATTTTGTCCAATAACAAAAAACAAAAAATTTCATATCTTCCAATTGAATACCTTAGCAAAACAACCAATGAAAATCCAGAGCTAACCTCCATGTATAATGAATAGTAAAGTACATACACACCTACAAGTATTGTTCAGTGAAGTACATGACCAAGTAAAGACCGATCCTGAACTGTAAATAAAAGGAAATGACCAACCAAAAACAGACAATGAAAATCATACAGCAAAAGATGTTACAATCTTATAGCTCTATTTTTTCAATTCACTATCAATCAGATGGATTTGTTAAGTCCTGGTGGTATTGTGGCATTTAATTTCAACTGCCACATCATTTCACGTTGCAAAAGGTTGGTTTTCCAATCCCCCAATAAGAGATCACACCCCACTTGTTCCAACATGCAAAAGTTAAATTTAACAAAATCACAGCACGTAAGTACGTCTAGCTAATGCACTCTTATTATCTTTTTTCTCAATGTTGTAAACATGCTGATATATCTTTTGTTTAGTTGGCTGTTCGTTTTGCCAACATAAAAAAGCAGTACATGACCTGCACCACTGCATATAACCCACCCAGGCAGATGTACAATTAAATCAGCTGTGAATGGCACTGTTGTTAATTAAATAGAAAAACATTCACACTGACATCAACGTACTGACACTGGTGACAACAATCACATTTAGTAGTACATAGGAACCCTGTAATGTTGGACTTGTTTGTTTTTTCTAGGATCCTTTTGATGTTAAGGCAGTTCTTAAAAGTGAAAGTGGGGAGTTGACAAAAGATCGATTTAAATAATCATCGGACTGTAGTATAGACTAGTTCTTGTTAAGTATCCCCTGAAATCACTAGTAAAATGTAGCACCATGTTACTGCTGAAATTATTAACAGATTTGTTAGAAGGCTCCGCATTATCATCAACTCTATAGAACTGCAAACCATAAGTGATGATCGCAGCATACTTGCAGGACCTCTCTTGAATAACTGCCTCCCATGCTTCATCAATGATGTGGGCTGGGTAGCCTCTTTCCAGAAACATGGATTTTAATACCTCCAGTTCCTGTAAACATCTTTGATAGTCAGAAGTGAGTTGGCAGATATGGATAAACTGACTTTGCACCACACCCAGCTTCTAATGCAGGGATGGTTAATCTGGAAATGCAAAAATGAGTTACAAAACGCTGATTTCCTATAAATAGTAGTCATAACTGTATCAAAATTGCCCTTCTGTACATAAATATCAAGAACATTCATTCCTCTCTGATTGACCTGGTAGGTAAGTTAAAAAAAAAACATGGATGTCCTCTCAAGATCTTTCACAAAATCAGTAATTAAATCTCCATCCCCTGTCCAGATGAAAGAAATGTCATCTAGGTAGTGAAAACAGTAGGCGAAGTGTTGAAAGAGGTCTAAAAGGAAAACAAATTGTCTCTTCCATCTGAGTAGTACTGTACTGATAAAAATGGGGACACAAGTGGCCCCTATTTCTACTCCACAGAGCTGTTTCTAATATTCACCCTCAAATGTTATAAAGTTATTGTCAAGTATAATCTCTATAAAGTCTACAATGAGGGAGATGTCACTAGCTGAGAGTTCTTTGTATGCTGAAATGGTATCTTTAAACCACTGCATACCCTCTTCAAAATTCTTGACATTACATGTAACAAATATATGAGGTTACTAGACCACAGTCTCCCAAGTTTGTCTAAAAATTTCTATGAGTCCCTAATAATATGACTACAGTTGTTAAATAGACCTTTAAGTTTTCTGTCTACAAATTTGGCAAGCGGTTCTGTAACTGATCCACTAGCAGTGACTATAGGATATGGGGTGGGGGTAGGGGGGGCGTTCTCCAACATTGGAATGTATTTTAGGTATTCCAAATATCTTTGGGATATGTGGATGTTTCACTTTTAGGAAGTCATACAGACAAGGTGATATGATGTGAAAAAGAAACAGTTCATCTAACTGTACATTAATTGGATGATAAGCTATGGAACATAATCCAGCACACCTGGCAGGTAAGTATATCATGTGTCACTGTCCATATAAGCCTAACTATTTTTAGAGGTTTATTACATTTCTAGTCCATATAACCCTATCTGTCTCCAAGCCATAGGATATTATATAGTCAATCATGTACCATTGCATGAGTGGGTGATTTTTAATTATACACTGAAAAAAGTCTTGATTTCTTTCAGTTTACTTATAAATTTCTTTTTAAACTATAATACAGTTCTGACCCACATGGACTGTTATCAGACTTAGGCCAGAGCACTCTCTCGTCAAGTGGCATGCTCAGAGTCACACAGTATACAAATGGAGTCTGACGGAATCAAACCTGAGACTATACGAAGCAGCTCATTTACACCTCATAGCATTAATTGCCTGAGCGAACTACCCGACTGTTGATTAGCTGTTATCTCTGAATTAGAACTAGCTAGTATAAACCATCTTTCAGCTTTTCCTGGTTACGGGTCGCCACAGTGGAACTCCGGTCCGCTAATGATTGGCAGTAAATTTTTACGGTGTCGAGTTGCCAGCCCGGGACCCAACCTTCAAGGAAGGCACACGCACTCATGCATGCACCTACCTGCATGTCTTTTAAAGTGACTTCGACTGCAGAGAGGACATGCAGACTCCACACAGAAGGCACACCAACCGAGAATCAAACCAGAGAGCCTCTTGTTGTGAGGTGACCATGCTAACCATTGCACCACCGCGGCTAGTATACAGGTACAAAAAATATCAGTGTGCCTTCCAAAGGAGACCAGCTATTTCATTTCTTAAATCATCCAGTCATCACACGCATGGCAATTTTCCTAAAGAAAAAGTGAACATCTTAACTAGGTCCTAAAATAAAGTTATAATACATAAAAACTACATTACATTTGTTTGTTCTGATAATTAGATATTCCCTACATGTTGAAGAAACACACTGAAATATAACGGTGATTCACTGGTTTTAACTACAATCTTATGGTGACCTGCAGTTCAAAAGTCTCTCTTTGCATTGCCCTGTTGGTTAGCCTAATCTGTTTCAGTAACCCTTTCACACAGCTGACCTCAGGATATGAAAAAGACCCTTGATATGAGAGTTCTTAAAATCACATGATGCACTCATTCTGGCAGTGGACGGAACATAATTTTGAATCCATTCATTCCATGATGGAATCACTACATGGTAAGCATTCTGAATGCTGATGCAGTTGTAACCAAGCAGAAAAACAAAATAAAAAAGCAAGGATACTTGAGTGCCTTGTATCATCTTTTAATTAAAGCAGAAAAATGATAGTATATATAGTTACATACAGAAAGGAAGAACACGGTTAGTTAACTATCTAAATACCTTTCTGAAGTGTGTATTAAAAAAAGCACGCATGTATAAATAATATATGGGAAATCAGTCAAAATACTACACGCATACACGCATACACACATGCACGCACGCACACACACACACACACACACACACCTTATTCATTCTCTCTCTCTCTCTCTCTCTCTCTCTGAAACAGTGATATCATTTTGAATTAGGTTAAAGCACTGATTTATTAAAAATCAAACACAATAAAGTCTTTTTAAATATACATATAACTCATACAACTTAAGCATGTACATGTCTTATTCCGAATCTTTAAATGGTATCCATTTTGCAAGTCTTTATACTATGGTAAGCATTTGACAGTGATGGGTGTTGGCTTAGACTATTAATGTATGGCTGTAGAAAAAAATTAAAGGTACGTGAAATGAAAACAAAGAATTACTGAAAAATTTCAAAGGAAAAGAATAACTGCATTCCAAATGACTTGCTAGACTTTGTGTGTGGCCGATGGTGGGAAACTTTGACAGTCACTTAGTAAGATGTATTTCAGAAGGTTTGCCAGTGCAAAAGTTCAATGCCTGTTTGTTTATCAATCAACACAACTAAAGGGGCAAGTTGGTTTATTAGTGATGTTTCTTTTGAGAAGAAGAACTACATGACCACAAAAATGGTTGTTTTCAATACTTATAATAAAACTACTTGCATATTGTTTAATATTGATCCAACATAAGATAATCTACCAAAAATATTTGTTTTTAAACTGGATAGTGATTTTAAATAAGCAATGCAAAATCTTCTTTTGATGTAAAGAAGAAAACCTTTGCAAAAAAAAATCTTGTTGATTTTGAATGAAAATGTTAAAACTTAAAAATAGTGCTATGGCATATCTTTGACATATGACAATACTATTAATGAAGGAGAAATGCAACGTCTACCAGACATGTAGCTCCCCGATTACAGTATGTAGTGCTTTAATACCATTTGTTGCATACAGCAGCACCAGTGATGGGGAGGTGCATATGCCTGACAAGTTACTCCATGATACTAGAATGCAGTCATGTGGCACCATTCTGTCATGCAGTAATTCTCAATGAAAAGTGAGAGAGTACCTTTTTAAGACCTCTGCACCTGTATGACCATGTCTATACCATAAATTTATCATGTAGTCATATTGTACCATTTTGTCATATAGTTATTTTCAATGAGAAGGTGCTACTATCTATTTTTAGCTTGGACTGCTTTGGCACAGTTCTAACATGTGGCAATGACACAGATGTAATGGAAGAGCATTCCTCTGACAACTGTTGTACAGCATAAAAGCACTACATTAATGCATTCTTATCAATCTGTCTTATAGACATTTGGTAGTCACACCACCTCTATATCTGGAGAGAATGCATACATTCTGTTGCAGAAATAATGCTTCAGATTGGTCAGTGGTAGTTGGCATCAGCGGAGGTGCTGCACCTGACTATGTTATCCCTTGTTATGGTTACGCGTCACCTGCTTTGTAGTAGCCACAACTGATAAATGTCTGTGCAATACTAAATGAATGCAAGGGATCATGAGCTATCTTTGGTGCTGCAGTGTGCATGTCAACATGGCATGATGATAGGGACTGGTAGCTTCACATTCTGTGGGCAGTCTGTTACACTTCAGTTTGCATGTTACATGATCAGTGTATGATGTCGAACAATGGCTTTGCTATGCCACATTCTTTCTGTGGCCTAAAGACAGAGTCCATGATACAGGATTCATACTGATGTGAAAGAGATGCACCATGTACAGCAGAGCAGAACCAAGACCACAATTAAACATGCCAGCAAGGAACGTAAGGACACCATTAGAAAATGTAAATCAAAGTACTACAGATACAGTAGGAAACCACATATCTTTCTTCACTTATGTCAGCAAGTTAAGAAATAATATTCAACAATGCACTGAGCTCATCCATAACAACAGTATCGCACATTCCACTCCTAATGATTTAGCCAGTATATTAGACACATTTAGAGCTGACTTTACTCCATCGACCCATATTGTTGTGCCCACTATCCCTGAAAATTTAGTTTCCTTTGAAGTTACTTTGGGATAACACTCAGAATACTCGTGGAAGGCTAAAAATATTTCTGTGAGAACAGATAATATACCAGACTGCATTCAAAGACAAGTATGCACTATCTGAACCTGTACTTAAATTGTTCAACCTTTGCCTGCCTACACGATTTGTGCCTGGGGTACCGCCTCTAACTTCCCTACACAAGGATAGCCCCTATACAGAGCCAGGTAATTACAGGCCCATCAGCTTTTCTGGCCTTATATGCAATGTATCATAATAGAACTCATTTATACAGACATAAGCAACTTGTATGAACTGGAACATGCACAGTTTGGTCTTATGAAGGGCAGGTCCTGTCTCCTTAACCTAATAAGCATCTTTGAAAAGGTGATAAAGGCTGTGGACAATTGTACTCTTTGAAAACTACTTATCTTGACATGTCCAAGGTTTATGATACTATTCCCCACACTGGTATTATTGAAAAATTAGACAAAATTAATATAAACCTCTATGGTATCCACTGGATTAAAAACTGACTCTCCAAACAAATCACAGGTTGTGTGTCACTCTCTGAATGAAGAATTGTAACAAGTGCTGTGCCACAGGGATCCATCCTAGGGCCTATCTTTTTTGGCATTTATTTTGCAGACATCCAAACCTATACCCCAGAAGTGCAGCTAGCTATGTGTGTTGATGATTGTAAGCAGGGTTCTGTTATCCACTCATCAACGGATGCTAAACAGAGCCAGTAAGGGTTGAAATGTGTGCTTAGCTGATGCACTGAAAATGATGTAAAGTTAAATGCAGAATACAGCATTTGAAAAAAGCTGCTCCTACCTCATATGTTATATTATAAATGGTATTCCTCTTAAGACAGAGAAAATCATAATAGACCTGGGTACTTATGTGGAAAGCTCTCTCTCATTCAGTCATCATGTTTCCACCATAGTCAGGAAATGCTTCTATATGGCTCAGACAATTACCTAGATAATATCTTCAAGAGCCAAACAAGTAATTCTACCCCTGTATTTCTTCCTTTACCAGATTCATCATTGAATACAGTGTGCAAATCCAAGCATATCACTCAGTGGAGAAAGGCCTCAAAGACATATAGCCAAGAAAATTAATGGTCTTAATATCTTCAACTATCCCAAAAGATTAGCACGAATCTCCTTGTACTCAGTAGCCTAGTAGTTGTTCCCAGGTGACCTGCATCTAGCTTTTCACACCACAAAATATCCAATCCTATTTGACTTCCTGTTTTTTCACAAGATCAATGCCTCTACAAACATCTATACTACCTAAACATACACCAAAACATAAACAAAGCTAGCTGGAAGGATAGGTTCCTAATGCAACATATTCCCACCCTATGGAATAAGTTGTCTCTAAAGGTCAAAGTACTACTTTGGCTACCTTTAAGGCCAGCCCTGATGACTGGATAGGCAGAGACAAATTTACACCAAACTTATCATGCAAGACCCTGCTCAATTTGGGAGGTAAGCAGTATTAAGTGTTTAACAAGGGTGGCATG
This sequence comes from Protopterus annectens, assembly GCF_019279795.1. NCBI lineage: Eukaryota > Metazoa > Chordata > Ceratodontiformes > Protopteridae > Protopterus > Protopterus annectens. Next base: position 1,027,216,007 of record NC_056743.1, read on the forward strand.
AACTTTTAAGTTTGTCTGCTTAAAGATGTATATGGCTAGGCATCTTATTCAACTTGTGATCACTTGTCTAGTATTAGTCCTATGTACAGTTTACTTTTAAAGTATAATATTACAGCAAAAAAATATTATCCATGCTGATAAAAACACGCATGTATAAAGAAAAAGATTAGGGAGAATTTTAATTTTTTTTCTGTAAACAACTGCAGACTCTTGCTTTCTTACTTGAAAACATTAACCCAAACTCTATAACTACAGAGTCATTTTATAGTATACTGTTCAACTTATTATGTAAACCCTTGCAGCATAAACACGGTCAGATTCTTTTATCTGCCTATTAGGTCCCTAAGTTCTGATCACTCACAAATTTCATAGTGTCTACTACCCCTTATTAAAAACTACAAACAGCACAAGCTTCTAAAAGAAGGGGACATTCTGTTCCTGACTGTTGGAACATAAGTTGATTGTAATTCAAGGAAGATAATAAGTGAGAAGCAGAGACCTTTCATTAATTAGTGGCAGACTTCAGTGGTACAGATGGTCAAGATTTCTGCAGGTTTCAAATAAAGACCTGTCCATAAGAACAAAGTGTAAGTGAAACTCGATGACTATCACATTCAAGAAAACAGATAAAAGGGCTGCAGATACAAAAAATTCTACTTCTATACTTAAAATCAGAAACAAAAGCACAAAAATAATGCCTCAGTGCAACACAATCTGTTTATCTGAAAATGCCAATGAGTGTTCTCAGCTGCAGTTAATTCAGCCACTATTAAACGGAACTGATGCTGAGAATACAGAATGAGAATTTAGTAGGTGTGTGTGTGTGTGTGTGTGTATCAGTGTGAGAGAGAAAGTGCAAACAAACTCAGCATGATGCATATTATAAAAGTTTATTTTATGATGCGTAACCTAGGAGATATGTTTGGGGAAGATTATTAAATCCTAGCTAGATTTGCTTTGTGAATAAAATCCAAATATTTGCTGCAAGACCATGACGCTACATTACTTCTGCATTACAAATGGATTCCTAGTGGGTTTAAGAAACAGAAGAACACTAGAAGGGCATTAGACCAGCTTTTTTTATACCTAACTTGATGTACTGTTCCTATGCTAGTTTGGGCTCTCTAACAGAAATGTGACAACTATTCCTGCGAGTCCTAACACCAGAAATAAACTGATTCAAAAAAAAAAAAAAAAAAAAAAAACACACCCATCTATATGAGCAGCTGTGTCCTCCATATCCCTGATATATGGTTTACCTTCAAATTGTCGAAAGCATATCCTTTGAATGTGCAGATACGCGAACAGTTTACGTGAATTCTGTCCCACCAACTTCTCTAAATTAAAAAAAAAAAACGCGAACGCCAACATTTCCGACTGCTCCACAGCTGAAGCAAGTGCTATCATGGGTCAAAAGGGGGGGGTGATATTTTGTTAGTCGGAACATCAGCATTCGAGATTTTGAGATGTTGCACTTTGCAGTTCATGTAAGCTGTTTCAGGGATGTGGCTGTCAGAATTATGAAGGTAAATCTACATATACTCAGTCAGACTGCTGTGTTTTGCAGAGGAATGATACTCTGAGAAGATTTTGGACTTTTAGCTCCACTATTCTATGTAAATAAAGTCCTCTGAATTCCATTAGGCACACAATCAGCTGTTTGCTACCCTATACTGGCGTAGTGCAGCAAACATCTCCATCTCACACTGCTACTGGAAACACAGTTGCTCAAGCTGCCACCCTTTTTATAAGTATGCTCTTACTGGTACATATTTTGCTCTCTGTATTATAGAACTATTTCTTTTCAGACTTCTTGAACAAAGTCATTCTATCAGATATTCTCTCCATTCATTTATTTCATTCAGATCATAAAATACCTTTGCTACACCTCCAAGTCTAGGAAGTTGAGACTCATTAACTAAATACTTCTCTCTGGTTCTTGAAAACTGCATACACTATGATTGTTAGTATGTTTTCTGCAAAGTTCCCATGAAACGGAGGTCACCAGAGCTACCAGAAGTCGTCAAGGTGACAGTTCTCCAGAAATTTACGTTGTACAATAGATCTTCTTAGGGAAATACTTTTATTAGCTGACCTACAAAGAAAAAATTAAAATCCATGACCTTTGATTAATTGCAGTAGAAACAAAACTTCCATCTTACAGTTAAGTTCACCAATATGGAGATGATATCATGAGTGTGGGACTAACCATGCAAAGTTCTTTCCCCGTGTGCATGGATGACCTTAGGCACAGGCCATCTGGGAGGCTGCCTAGGGCGCCAGTCGGCCAGGTACTTTTAGAAGGCTTTTCCTGTTGAGAAAAGAATGGTGCCTGTACAGAAAGCTCTATACACGCCACTGAAATGCAACACTTTTCATGGTACCTGATGTGACTTGTTTCCTGCCCTCACACACAGACTGTTGACTCACATTTTCTGTGTTTTTGGCATGAGTATGTGTGAGGAGTCAAGGCTTTGCAAATGAGTAGAGGATGAATGAACAGTGAGAGTCAAGAGAAAAACAGCACCCAATAGGGATGAATGAAGAAAGATGAATGCCTTACAGGTTTCTGCAATGGACTTTACACCTAAAACAAATTTTGGACTCCACCTCATTTTTTAAGAGAAATGACATGCCAGTGCTACCTTGTCATTTTTTCATTACTTATTCTGGCATTGCAAGACTAATACAATTTGTGTGTAGCAATTTCTTCAGGCTACATTTGCATGAATCAATTGCTGGGGTTGCTTGTGGAATAAAGTGACTATTGCTGTTTACTTATTATTCTCACTTTGCAGAATTAATGTGTTTTGTATCAACTATCTTGCAATACTTTAATAAGTGGCTACTGTTTTATGCAGCAAAACTGAAATACAGAAGTGGCTATAACTGCTGGATGGGAGCTGTCCGAAGATGAAAGTAACCCATCATTTACTCAGTTTAAACATTCCGTAGTCTGGACTGCAAGACTAGTGTGGATCGGAGACGGATCCAGCAGTAGGCGACCTAGGCAGCTACCAAGGGCTCATTGTTTGGCGGAGGGGCACAGCATTAATTAAAAAAATGTTAAAATAATTTAATTAAAGAGTTAAATGAACTATATTTTATATCTCTGCTGCACCTGAGTGCATCTTATGGCTGTGTGTGTCTTTATTTCCAGCCAATGTGGACACATGCAGTGCAATGTACGAGAACACTGGAACAGCATTATGAAGTGATGGGGTACAAGCTGGGAGCCTTCAATTTTGTGTGTGTGTGTGTATGTGTATACACGTGTGCCAAGAGCCTTAATCCTCTACACTAACCACCAAACCCTTATAGTTAATCATTAGACTTGATTCAAAAGGTCTGAATTGGGTACTTTTGTCATTCATTTGTTCATACATTTTGTTTCACTGCTTAATGGAAAAAAATTTTCAAAAATGCACTCTAATATTGCTGAAACACATTAAATCAGGAAGGTGAATCAATTAACACATGCCTTCATGCATGGTCCTAAAAATATATGCAGGTGGGCCTATGGTACATCTCAGGGACAGAGCTACACTTAATTTGCCACTGGCTAGGTGCATTTTCAATGAGTGTGAGTCTCAATACATTTTCAATGAATGTGAGCTTCAAGGGAAGAGAAATTAAGCTTGTTTTCAATGTGCAACTGTTTTGTTTAGCAAATGGCCATCAGTGTGTGCACTATAAAATTTGAAAGTACTGTTATTAATGCAACAGGTAGCACACCTGACTTTGGTGCAGACACCTGTGGGTTTTACTTCCACACCACACAGATGGATTGTTGACAAAGCAGTTCAGTACAAGAAGGTTGGCTGCACTCCTGATTGCATTATACTTTGAATGAGCTGTTAAACTGAAACTCCATCTGCTTGTGTTGATGGTAGGTGCTGTGAAATCTTTTACATCCACCTGAGCTATTGCAAAGGGTATGGGGAGCTCCCTGATTCCCTGGTCAAAATTCCTGTAGTAGTATAAATACCACCAAGGGTCTCCCCTGAAAAGAAGCTGCTAGCCTAGTACAACTAACGTGGTCAAATGATAAATACATTAAAAGTTTTAAATTAAGTTCACATCTCCATCTTCATTTTAAAAGTAAAGGAGAAAATAGTATGCATGTTTTAAACAGCTTTTATGGTAACTGGGGGAGAGAGACAAGAAGTGGGACACTGGAATGGCTACCGGAGTGGAGGGCTGGGCCATTACCCTGCCTAGGAGCCTATTTGACTGTGATCCAGCTCTGGTGTAGAACTGTATGAAATAAGAGGGAATACTTAAGTACTGTCACCAGTATTATTCTTTTTAATCTTAACTGTGTGCCAGATATATACACAGTCAGTAAAGTGCCTTCAATTGATGGGAACAGGGGCCATATCTGGATACAAGTGACTTACTCCTGTTGTTGTTTGATTGCAGTTAAACAACAGTCACTGATATGGAGTGCCTCTAATAATGTCATACAAGGTACTGTGTTTGCTGAAGTCGGTATAAAACAAGTATTGCCGTAGCTCATGTGTGTGTATATATCGGGGAGGGAGGGCAGCAGTATACTTAAGTATAACAAGTGGGCCATAATTTCATTCACATTCCATCACAAGCATTAACACTGTAAATAAGTGTCTGTCTTTGGTGATCTGATAGAAGCAGGATGTCTGGAAAAAAGTAAATGGTCACTGTTACTAGCATGGCAAGTACCATTGCCATCTCACAGCACATAGCACTTGTTGACCTCTTGGTTGTGGCTTCTTATATCTTTTGGTTCTCTGTGTGGGTTTATCCATTTGCTGTGGTTCTATCAGCACTCAAAAACATGACATAGATGAAATGGCAGTCATCCAATTTGCCTGCAAAAGTGTGTGTGTGTGTGTGTGTGTGTTCTGAACTTGTGCATTTTGTGACAGACATTGCCTTTAGACAACGTTAGTGTGTCTGCATTTGGAAAAAAAATTATACTTAGCCAGACTGTGTCATATCACAGCCTCACTGACTCTGTTCAAGAGAAATCTTGACGAGTGGATGGGAGATCGTAGGTTTACCCCGGGAATCATCTCTGTGTCACTGCTGGACAGAGGCACAGCAAACTAATGGGTATAGTATTCTCATCCTAAGGGGTGGTGAAAGCCACACACACTCTGGCTAGGCTTATAAATGCCCTAGGGCAGATAGCCTAGTATGAACCTATGAACCAAATTAGGTAGTATCATGTTACCTAAACTCACATCCCTATCACTAGCTCTACGATCGCTAACCTTCCTAACTTTCTTACAAACAGACCTACTGCTGCACAACTACTCCTATCACACTACCCACACTAGCCCACCCTCTCAAACCCACTCACACTTCTACATTTGCCCTACAATCATAAATCTTACAGCTACATATTACTCACTAACAAAAATTATGCTATCTCACCACACTAAGGAAAACTCTCCTAGACCAAGCTCACAAACAATTAATATTAAAAAAACGCATACTGACACTCCTACAAACTCTGCTAACCTCTGGTGACATTCACCCAAATCCAGTCCCCCCCCCCCCCTCAGCCAGACAAACATCTGACCTGCTAATCCTAAATCTCAACATAAGAAGTATTACCAACAAGCTAACAGACCTACATGCATTAATAGCCCACTACAACCCTGATGTACTCACCATTACAGAGACCTGGCTTAAACCAAGTATCCAAGATGAAGACTCTCCCCCCCCCCCAGGGTATAATACACTTAGATCTGATAGAACAAACAAGAAAAGAGGATGAGTAGCCATTTTCTTTAAAAACACCCTTAACCTCCAGCTTCTGCACACCACACCATCCACTTTTCAAAATGCTGAAGTCCTATTTTCTGTCCTATCCATAAGAAACACCAAGAAGATCAATATAATATGCTGCTGCATACCTCCAGGCAACAACTCACTCATAACAGAAGACATCCTACACTGGACAAAGGACAATCTACCTCAAGAAACAATCCTACTAGGAGACCTTAACACTGACTGGGCAGCCTGTAAATCCAGCAGCCCCTCTACACATATCAATCTATATGGGTTCTCTCAACTAATTGAAGAACCAACTAGAATAGAAGAGAAAACAAAGAGAGAATCCATACTGGACTGGACGCTAACCAACTATCCCAAACAAAACTATACAGTAGGTTGTCTCCCAGATGACCTAAGTGATTATCTCCCCACCTTTCCACTCCACAAACACTCCAATCAACCCAAACCATTAGTCTACAAATTCGTATGTGATGACCGTAACCTTACCCCATGACACCTAAATGCTGTCCTAAGCCACTGAACTGGAAACTACTATGGACACTTGGGTTAGACCAGGCAGTAGACTACTTCAATACTACCTTCTCTAACATCCTTAACAGTCTAGCTCCCAGCAGAAAGATCAGAGTTAAAGCCAACTACGCACCTTGGCTAAATAGGGACACCAGAACCTTACTAAAAGCTAGAGATAAAGCCTGGAAAATCTGTAAAACTGACAAAACCCCTAGCTCCAGGCAATACTATCATCAGCTTAGAAACAAGGCCAAGGCTGAATCCAAAATAAACAAGCAAAGTTATTTTCTTACCGCCCAAAGGAAATATTCAACTAATCCACAAAAATTCTGGCATGCCATTAACTATCTACTAAACCCAGGCAAAACCACAACTCCAGCACCCAGCTCTACTAACAATACCCTAGACATAGCTTCTCAATTTAATAACCATTTTACTAAATCCATCTTAGCCCTGTCCAGTCAAATAACCAAAAACAGTCTACCTCAATCACAACCTAACATCCTACACCACCCCCTCTTTCAGCCTATCACCAGTGCCCACCTCAACTATCAAAAAACTCCTCATAAAACTAAAGCCAACCACACTGGCAGCTTATAACATACCTGTTGCATACCTAAAAATGGCTAGTGACTCCCTATCATATTCTGTCTCCATCCTTATCAACCACTCCATACTAGAATCCTACATACCCAAACTCTGGAAAGTATCTCACATCATTCCTCTCCATAAAGGAGGTAATTCTTATGAATTCTCCAACTACCAAACTATTGCCACTCTTTGCCCCTTATCCAAAATTCTTGAGAAATGCATCCACTTGCAAGTGATGACATTTCTTAACACACACAATCTACTATCTACCACACAACACAGTTTCCGTCCACATCACAGCACTACCACAACCCTTCTATCCTTCACTAAGTATATAAACCTTCACAGGAATGATAACAAATATGTATCAGCCATTTTCCTAGATCTCTCAAAAGCATTTGATGTGATCTCCCACTCCATTCTACTAGACTCACTATCATCATTATCCTTCACCTCCTCTACTAAAGCCTGGTTCAGAAGCTACCTATCTGACAGGCAACAATCAGTCCAGTGGAAAGGAACTATGTCTACACAACTTCCAACCACCATAGGAGTCCCACAGGGCTCTATACTGGGCCCGCTATTGTTCTTTATTTTCACAACCTCAATAGCTCTACACAACATGCCCCACTCATACAATATGCGGATGATTCAACCCTGATCTGCTCCACCTCATCTTCCACCACCCTACATACACTCACTCAAGATACCTTTAACTCTGTAGAAAAATGGATATCAGGCATCCAACTAATTCTAAATCCCAAAAAGACAAAACTGCTACTATTTACCCATAATGGATAAAAAAACCCTCTCCTTTACCATAACATCTAAGGACGGCACCACCATCTCCTCTTCTAACCACACCAAACTTCTGGGCATTAAAAATAGACAATCTCTACTTTGATGTTCACATCTCACATACCATAAAACTAGTACACAAAAAACTAGGCTCCCTATACAGGCATAAGTCCTTTCTCTCACAAAAAGCAAGAGTCACTCTAGCACAAAACCACCTCCTCTCAACTCTATTATACGCAGCACCAATCTTTACCCAAATCAGGCAATGTGACCTAGACAAACCAGAATCATGCTACAATAAAATAGCCAAGTTTGCTACTAACTCAACCTATAGAACCCATCACTGTGCTGCACTAAAAAAAACTAAAATAGCTTGAGCTACCACAGCTACTTAACTATCACCAGCTGGGCACAGTATACAATATTCTCAAATATCATGAAAAAAAACCCCTTATTATCCAACCTACTTACGGTCTATACTGCAAACTGGTACCTAAGATCCAATGAAAAATCTCTCCTCTCCATCATCAAGGCGAACAATAAATGCAGGGAAAGCACTCTACTCACACACGGTTGCCAGAAATTGGAACTCTCTTCCCCTATCCGTGTCCACTGCCCCCTCCACATCCATATTCAAAAGCTCCCTCAAATTGCACCTTCTTAGTACTTGGTTATGTCTCTGTATCACATAACCCTACCCATACTACTATTAACTCCCCAAACTCCTCTCTGATCACATGCTGAATCTCTGATCCCCTGTAGGCTTGGTCATCTGAAAGGGTACTTTTAACTGTAGAATCTTACTTGATATATTTTCTTCTCTTACCAATGTATACGCTGTCCAGTTCAATTCTCAGCTAGAGTGTCTTCTGCGTGGATACATGCATGAATGGGCATACCTTCATTGAAGGTTGTGCGTCAGGGCTGACAACTCGGCACATAAAAATCAACTGCCAATCATTAGCGGACCGGAGTGCCGCTGTGGCGACCCCTAACCGGGAAAAGCCGAAAGACACAACAACAACCAAAGTATAACTGACATTGTCTTTTTACCCATGTTCTATATCTTCTTTTACCTGGAGTGTTTTATTAATTTCTTGTTATATTACTTTGCTCAGCATATATGATAAAACCCATTTGGTGTATTATGATGGATGTACTGTAACTGACATTGTCTTTGACCTATGTTCTATATCTCCTTTTACCTGGAGTGTTTTTATACTTTTATGTGCTAATATGTTAAACTGTTAAAAACTTTGAATGTTTGTAAATATTACTGTTATTGCATTGTACTAATATGTGTTCTATTTGTTTAATTTTGCTTCATTTGTGCACATTACATTTCTCTAATAACGTACTCATGTTACATCTGTAATTTGCAATTTTCTGGAGCTTTTCTCCCCAGGACTCCATTGAAAATGGGCTCCTTGTGGCCCAATGGACTTTCCTGGCAAACAAACAAGTGACATTTCAGAGGAACAAGGTGGGAGTTATGCTTGTGTTTTCCCTTCACTCTGAATACTGAACACCTAGTGTAGGCATTAAGGAATCCCGGGGCCAGTCTCTCTGTTCAGTATTGGCTTTCCCTATATGCATTCAACATACCTTAACCAACCAAGACTAGACTGTAATCAGTTTTGTGGAAATAACTGCATTAAGCTGGGGGTCCAAAGGGGTTCTAGATGCTCTGAGATGCATTTTACAGTATTTTTTAATTAACAATATCATTCACTGATGGCTTGAACAAAAAGCACAATTAAAGGAAGAAATCCAGTCTTGCTGTTCAACTTTAGTTTTCCATGAATCCTTTCAACACACCCTAACTGATCAAGGCTCACTGTAATAATTAAATTAAGCTGGGTGTCTAGGGAGCATTAGCCACCAAAAGCCATGTGGTTACGGACGCTCTGAGGTACATTTTAAAGATTTTTGTCCAACCGTTTAAGTGAGGATGGCCTGAAGAAAAATTATACATACAGAAAAAAATTCAATCATAGTTTTTTTTTTTTCAAGGAAGAAACAAGTTGTATCTAAGACTCAATGTTCAAAGTTATAAAGGCCCTGATGGTCGTTAGCCTAGTATATACCTATGACCCTATGAACTAAGGTTTAAAATAAAAGTTTCGCTGTTTACTTGTCAAGAATTTCAGTCTACAATATGAAGGTCCCTAAGTTTGATAACTACAGCCTATATTTATGGGCTGTTTTAATGTACATGTACTGAAAGCATCACAGTAACTGAACTGGAAAAACCTCTACTGATAGAAATAATAGCTGCAAGTAGAAATTGCTTTACTAAGGCTATTACTACATGACAGCCAGATACATTTCCTTAGTGTTACAACAACTACACAGGTTTCAATCACTATACCCAGAATGCAAAGCACTCATTTAAAAATCAGTTATTTCTGACTCACATACACTTACTGCTGCATCACATGGAAAAACATAGAATGCATTACTTTTAAGTGAAAAACATTTTTGTAGAAGAATGAGATTGTCTCTTTTTTATTTATTTTTTTAATTTGGACAAATATACTAGAGAAATAACTCTTTGCTATAGTTTCTTTGTGTGTGTGTGTGTGTGTGTGTGTGTGTGTGTGTGTGTGTATATATATATATATATATATATATATATATATATATATATATACACACACACACACACACACGTATATAAGCAATAAGTTTTACAGTTTATCATGTGGTACTATTTGGTCCATTACTTCATGGTACTCATAAAACCTGCAGAGGGACTAAACTGTGACACAAAACTGCTGAAGGTTTATCCTGGAATTCAGACTTTAGCACGTGTGTAAGATCTTGTAGGTAGGGGTCATAATGAGAACAAATGCAGGATACATCTGATGGCTAGAACATTTGTGACCTATCAGAATACAAAAAAGTGTGGAATGTTACCGAATGCTTACCATCACCAGCATTTTGGCTCCTTTAGAAATCTCTGCAAGTTGAGAATAATGAGACGAATTTAGTTTTGGGTCTATAGATTAAAGTTGGGAACAGATATCACAGAACAATACATTAGTGACTGGTGAGGCTGCGTAATGCAGAAACTGAGAAAGAAGGAAAGAAAAACAAAATCCAGTTTAGCCAACTTTAAGATTACAAAGTATTTGCATTTTCACTTTTCGTATTGCAGGAGTGTTTGTTTCATGGCATCAGGCTGCAACTGGAATGACACCATAAAAGACCTACAAGGTTTTGATAATTGTAACTTCTCCGGTGGAACAGTGGCAGACTGATAGTATAACAAACTTGTTACAGTGAGCACAAATGGTCATTTTCTGTGCATGAAGGGTCGTAACAGTTCTACTTTGACTATTCACGTTGCCAGAGTTACAGTGTTAAAACTTTTCAAGAAGATTTATATAGAAAATGGTTGCCAGGGCACTGTTCAGCAAGGTGGGTCACATTCCCTCTGTTGCTCGTGGCGGTAATGAGAATGCCTTCTTTCTGATACACACCATGGTGTTTAAGATCTCTGAATGGCAGTAGCAGGGTTGAAATTTCAGGTATGACCAGTGGTCACGGTCTCTCTCACTCTCTCTCCATCTCATATTTATATATTCTGTCCATGTTTGTGTGTGTTTTCGCTGGCTATACTAATTTCATTGCATCTGCTAAGGATATGCTAATTGAATGGCTACTATAAATTATTATCATATAGTTCTCTTACCCTTGTACATGTGAGATGGGTCATAGCAGAAAAGGGCCGGAGAAGCAGCAGTTGTCTAGTCCAGGTAACAAGAATAAATGAAATGTCTAATGGCTAAATAATGTTTGACCAAAAGCCAAACTACCAAATGCAGTTTTTACTGGGCACAACCCCCATACAATGGGCTGCATACCATTCTTAGCATAAACCTCTCTTTTTGTCCACTTCGGAGGGGAAGGGGACAAACCATTATGGGTCCACATTAGCCCATCACGTTTCAGCCAGTAGTACAGATCAGCAGTCTGGAACACTGCAGAGTTCAAAATAAGTAGCTAGGGTGAAATAATCATTCATTTGATACAGTATTTTCATATAAACTTACTTTTGAGATAGCAAGTCACATTTCCATAAGAATTTGAAACATGACTGCTGTTACATTCATAACATTATTCACAGAAATGGGTATCTTGTATGTTTTATGCCAAAATAAAAGAAACTGCAAAAGTTAAAAGCATGTATGTGTAAAAGTAAAACGGTGCTCTTAACTTTTGCAGGTGTATATACAGGTTTTAAACAATGTTTGCATAACTGCCATATGATTGATATAATACAGCAGTGTCATTACAGAATCATGTAACAAAGGGTTATTTCCTAGTCACCAGACATCAGGTTCATTGTTAGTTTGGAAAATCACCCTTCTAGATGGAAATTGCTCAGAGGCACTGTAGCACTTCATGGGTAGTAGTCGTATAAATGGCATGAAATTAATTTTCAAAGTGCAAAAATTAAAAACTCTACAAAAAACAGCTGCCAAATTAATTACTATATCATACTGTTGGAAATTACCAGTACTTCTGAACCAAACTTTCATTCAGACTTCTCAGGGAAATTGCTATCAGGAGGTTTGTAATGTCATAACTACAGTTAACTTCAGAGAAATCCTATCATTGTCGCAATGTATTTCTTTTTTCAAACACCTTTATTGAATTATTACTTGTGACACAGGCAAATTTACATTCATATAAAAGTAATCAAACTATATTAACATAACACACATTATAATCCACATATAAAGCTACATATCATGCAACCTAAGCAATATGGCATAAATTATTCAATTCCTGAGTTTTTTTTTAAACAAGAAACATCTTTATTAAACTATCACTTGCAAAATAAGCAATCATACATTTATCTAAATGAAAACAAACCACACCGACACAATCCTGGTTGCAAGCATCTTACATCACAAACCATACTGATAAACTCCCAGTTGCAAACATTATACATTACTTATAATTTATCCAATTTTTCTCACTCAAACTTTGCATAGCTCATTTAAGTCCTCCTGATTTTAAACCTCATCCTTCCCTTGCATGTATTGTTCCCACAATTCCCATTTTTTCCTATGTAGTTTGCTCCTACCCCTTTCTAAAGATCTCAATTCCAGTTGTTTTATCTCTGTTACCATATTAGCTACTTCCAGTAAAGTTGGTTTAGATTTTCATTTCCATTTTCTAGTATTTGCTTTTTTTGGCAGCCATCATTATTAGGCACAGCAAGGTCTTACAACGTCTAGACAATTCCTATTATGCATCATAGCTCAGAAAAATCATCTCCCTTGTCAGATCAATTTGCCCACCCAGCATCTCCGACAGTGCATCTCGCAGGGAATCCTTTAAGCCTGCCAACTCATTGCACACCCAGAAAATATCTTCCCAATTACCTCTTTCTTCCCCTTCACACCTCCAACATTTGCTGTATGCCTGAGAAATAATTCTCCAGAGTCTACTTGGGGTATAAAAATATCTATGTAAACATTTCTGGCAAAAATCCTAAATATTCTAGATTTTGTTGCATATTTGGGAGACATATGTACATCCTCCCATTGTTTTTTTGGAATTGCTTATCCAATCTCTCTTCTCAATCCTTTCTTACCTCCTCTGACTGATTCTTATAGTTATCATGCAATATTTTATATGTTCTACTAATTATTTCATTTTTAAAGCCAGCTTTTGTTCTAGATTCTATTAAAAAACTCCACCAGTGCTGGTCTTTTGTTTAGGGCCCCCCTATTTCTTTCTCTTTGCCTATATTCTGATTTCAATCCCTGATAGGGAAGGCAATCTCTAACCTGCAGTCCAAATTAATTCTTGGCGTCTTCCCATTGCATCATCTCCCCTCTCTAGTTATTTGCTCCCAATACCTTGGTTCCTTGCCAGTTTTCTCCAATAAATTCCTGCTCCCTCTTGCCCATTGTCTGTTTCCCTAATTGTAGTCATCCCTATCAGCAGAATCTCCTTTCCCATGTTGGTTTAGCTCTCAGAGTATTTTCTGCTATGTAACAGAAGAAAAAGTAGTGAACTATATTAAAAAATGTAGAGTGCAAACATCTATGTTACAGGACACACACTTAAGAAGAACTGAACATGTGAATTTGATAAAGAAAGGTTTTCAGGAAGGTTATTGTCACTGAAAGAATACCTGGGACAAAGAAAAAGAGTGTACTTATATTAATTGCAAGAGGAACTACAATAGTTAGTGATAGAAGATGATAGAAAAGATAATAATGGTAGATATGTAGTGTTAACGGGCTACTGGCAAGGGAGGAGGATGACACTGGCTTGTATTTATATTCTACCTAAAACTGCTGTAATGGAGTTTAAGGAAATTCTGGGAGAAATAATTAGTTTTCAGCAAGGAATATTACTTATAGGTGGGGACTGGAATTTGTTTTGCGGGAATGAAGATGTGTCTGGGGGCCAAGAAGGGAAAATATAACAAAGGAGGGTAGATATTTCAAGAAATTTATGAAAATATTTGGCATGGAAGATGTGAATTCAGTAATAGGAGTTTGGAGTGAATTTACATACTATTCCCCAAGATACAAAAAACTGAGCTAGGCCAGACAGAATTTACATTTCACAGGAACATGTGCATTTAATCGAAGGTCTTGATACTCACCCAGTAAGTACTTCAGAACTTGTGCCAATAACAGCTAAAATAAAAACACAGGGTAATGAAATAAAAATGAGACATTGGCTCTTTCCCACGTATCTGTTGAAAAGGGGGGGGGGGATTTAAGGAATGGGCAGTAGAGATTTTTCAGGAGATGTTACACAGGATAAAAATTTCTTCTATAAATATAGTTAGGGAGTGGGATAGGATTAAGGAGAAGTTAAACAATAGGGTGGAAATAAAAGAAAGGGAGCTATGGATAAGAAGTAACAAGACTTATTTAGAGAGACTGACAAATTTAAAGTAATGCAGAATAGGGGGAATCTCACAGAACAAGAAGAGGATAAACTAGAGAATGTTAGGCAGAAACAGGATTACCTTTATAATATGTATAAGGTTAGAAAGATTGCTGTTAAGCAAATGTTTTTGATAAAAACACTAGAACACAAAAACTTTTAGCACAACGACTCAGGCAACAGAAAGTAAAAAGGGCTATTGCCAAACTTAGGGAGCCTAAAAGAGGGAAGGTAACAAGAGATCCTGTAGAGGTATTAGAAATATTTTGGAAGTTCTATGAGACTGTATAAAGCACAGAAATATGAAAATCAAGAAAAGATACAAAAGGAAAATTTATGGAAGATTAAATATACCAAGGTTAGAGGTAGATGAGGCTCAATTACTAACAGTTAGGATAGGAGGAGATGAGACAAAAATTGTGATGTTTAATCAATCTACAGGAAAGCACTAGGAACAGACGGTATTCCTGTGGAAGTTTGGAAGCTAGGAGGATAGTCACAACGCATTGATTGTATAATTATTGCATCATTCTCCTTTCTGACTTGAACCACCCATTTATACATCGATGCATTTCAGTTTGTAAATCAGATTAATCCTGCTGAGGTACAGTATCATTTATGGAAAGATTTAGAAAAAGACATTTATGCACATGCAGTGACAATCTTTTGAGCACAGAGTCAACCTACGTTGAACGTCTTTGGAAGGTGGCAGGAAACTCAGGTAATCAGAAGAAAGTTATGCAGATGTATGAAGAATACACAGGCTCCTGCAAAAGACGATCTGGAGGCTAAGATGAAATCCAAGACCCTAAAGTTAAAAAGCAACAGAATCAAAAACCATGCCACCATTTAATCTAAAGTCACAGTGTAACTGTTCACAACTTGTGGCCCTACACATGACCATTGTAAACCTGGGCTCAGACTATTACCAATAAACGCATTAAGAAACATTCAGAAAGTAAAATGATAGATCATAACTTTGGCAATTATTACAAATTTGAGACAAAAGTTTAAAAAATACTCATGTTTTAGAGATAACTGTCAACAATTAGAATGACAATGCCAGGAAAGGATTTGAACAACCCCATCACATTTTTTTTTATTATTTTTTTTTTAATCAGGAGAATGCAATGGAGGAACATTTTCTTTTTAGTGAAATTAAACTAACAAAGCATGAAGCAGCACTGGGTTTTCCACAGTGTCATTCTAAAGAGGTTATTATGAGATAGGGGTGGAGAAACTCAGTCAATGGATAAGGGATTTTATTTTTTACTGTGTTCATTTATTTTCTATTTTATTGTTTCACTGTAAGCCAGGTAAGATTTTTAGTTCCTTCTGTTACTATTATACAGCATGGTGGACAGACTGAATAATTTCTTGTATGGGTTGTGTAGCCTGCCAGGCTGGGAAATGCAGGTCAGTCAGGGTTGGCATGCACTGTATATTTTTAATGTTTTTTATTTATATTTTAATAATGAGGTCATGTGTTTATTGTCTGTGATTAGTCAGATGTCTAATTTCAAGATGGTTTCAACAGCTGATTAATTCACCAGTGAACTCGCATTAAGGTTTCATAATGCTCTGCATTCCAATCTGTGTCACTCAGGAGTTACTGAGTAAGCCTGAATGTAAAACTTAATAGTTTAGCAGAAAACTGAGCACCACAATGAGCCTGCAGGTCAAGTGTGCTGCATCCTGATCTGAATCTGCTCATCACCTATCTTACATTCTACTACTCTGCATATCCATTTATCAATCACCCTTTCTAGAACTTTCATGCAGTGTGATAGGAGTTTGATCCCTCCGTACTGCCCACAGTTGTAGATGTCCCCTTTGTTCTTCTACACTGGCACAAGTATGCTTATTCTCCAGTCATCTGGGAATACACCTCTCTCTCCACACTGCTGTGAGTACCCTCTGGAGTCATTTCTTCACTATCTCACCCAGCATCTTTATCATATATGCTGTGACCTCATCTGAGCCTGCTGCTTTGCCTGACTTCATTATCCTTTGTGATGTTCTTACTTTTTCTAGGGTAGGCTCCTCTTCTCTCATTGTAGGCTGTTTCTGGGGCAGTACAGCTTCTGTGGGGTTTTCTTCATTCAGAAGCTGCTGGAAATACTCCTTCTATCTGCCTTTGATGTCCTGTGGACTAGTGAGCAGGTTGTCACTAGCATCCCTTATGAAGGGTGTTTGACTGTCTTCTTTGTCTTTCTGTCTTTGCCTTGCAAACTGATATAGTTTCTTTGTGATGTACTGTCATAGTCTATAAACTACCTGAGTGACTCTGGAACTTAAAATTCATGCATTTACCTCATTTGCTTATACAAACAGGATTTTGGTGCTTTTAATTTAGAGTTTTATATATCTTGGGGCACAATGGGTGGGATTCTTTACACCTACGAGTATCACAAATGTACTTAGTATTATCATAATGGAAATCACCAATGCTTTTATATTTCTTCATTAGTAACCCACAAACAACCAAAATGCTTGTAATTCCCCTACAGCTCCCAACATTACGTTCACCAATGATTGAAAACTGAACGCTTCTACAGACAAGATACTGAAACTCTCAAAGATGAGAAACTGAGACTAAGAAAATAACAATTACTGCACAATGATTGAAAAGTTTTAATATGCAGCGATCCAACAAAATTCTTTCTTTCTTTACTACTAATAGTAATATATGAGTGGGTTGAGGAAATCTAAGCTTTATACTTTGACAGGTTTCTAATAAAGTGCTGTCTCTCTCCAGAAATTGTGCTCACATTAATTTATTTTATCTGTGCCTCATAGAGTCTCTGTATTGTATACCTGACAATTCTTCTACAGCAAATGTGTTTATATGTTTCATGTGGATCTCCACTATAGAATACAATATTTCTTGTTTATTACAGCTTCTTTAATTACCCAGGTGATAGGAAACCAATCCCTGAAGGGAATAGGAACACTGCAAAGTACAAAGTGTTCTGGGAGTAAACACAATAAGGAACGGACACTTAAGGACCTGCAAGAACCTTAATGACCCATAATATTAAGTGCCACTCTAGCTTGTGTTCCTCATCAGTGCTCCATTTCATTTTGTTCCCATCATTTATTACCAAATGCTTTACGTATAAAACCAAGATCTCATCTTTTGAATTACTTATTTGTTTTTACTACATTCTTTCTTCTTGATATCACAGAGACTTGAGGCAGTACACTGATATATAAGGTTATCAGTTAGACAATGGAATATGATACAGAGAGAAACTTTAATTAGTGAACACCACACATATGTGCAAGTGTCTGTGATATTTACTAATTTACAAACAAAAAGATCAAAATGGAATGCAGGATTCAATTTACTAATTATTTGACTTCTTATATTTACACACACACATATATATATATATATATATATATATATACATATATATATATACATATATATATATATATATATATATATATATATATATATATATATATATATATATATACATATATATATATATACATATATATACATATATCTATAGATATATTTGTATATATATATATATATATACATATATATACATATATATATATACATATATATATAGATATATATACATATATATATATATATATATATATATATATATATATATATATATATGGGTCTACTTCATTTCACCTAACTTCCAATTCACTGACTTTCATTTCACTGACCCC
Source organism: Protopterus annectens (assembly GCF_019279795.1). Lineage (NCBI taxonomy): Eukaryota > Metazoa > Chordata > Ceratodontiformes > Protopteridae > Protopterus > Protopterus annectens. The sequence continues at coordinate 1,027,234,319 of NC_056743.1, forward strand.
ATTTCACTGAAATTTCATTTGACTGACACTTCATTTCACTGACAGTTCATTTGACTGACAAGTATTATTAGCAAGAAAATGGAATATGCCCCCTTCCCCACTGTAGTGCGACCCTGGAGTTAGAATATATAGTTGGGGGGGTATGATATTGTTAAGTTTTGATATAATATTGCTTAGTAAAAGAAAAGTAAGTGGGGGGCTTCGCCCCCCACACCCCCATTGTGGGGGGCTGTGCCCCCACACACCCCCAACTATATATTCTAACTCCAGGGTCGCACTACAGTGGGGAAGGGGGCATATTCCATTTTCTTGCTGATAATACTTGTCAGTCAAATGAACTGTCAGTGAAATGAAGTGTCAGTGAAATGAAATTTCAGTCATTTGGTCTCAGTCAAATGGGAGTCAGTGAATTGGAAGTTAGGTGAAATGAAGTAGACCCATATATATATATCTTTGAGGCAACCTAACTCTTTAAATTGGAGCGGTATGAAGCTCTCTTCACCCTAGAGAATGCTGATATCTGTGCGGTCACTGAGATATTGTTTAAAGCCACAGAGAGCACACTGACAGTGCAAGGTAATAATGCCTTTCATACATTTAGACCAACTACTACACAGACAGGGACTAAAAGTGGAGGTTTACGATCAAAAATAAATACACCTCAATGCTGGTCAAACAGGACAATGCACTTGAGCTTCTCCACATTCAACTCACCATAAGCAAATTCCAAGGAAGCTGTAAGTCCCCCTCTATGACCCAGGAAACCCATACCATGTATTTTAACTTTCTGGAAACACTTACCATCCAACCCAATACCATATTCATGGGTGATTTTGATTACCCCACTATTAACTGGGAATCATGTATGACAGCATATATAGATGTACAGGCACAGAGATTCCTGGATTTTGCAAACACAAACTTCCTGGACCAGACTGTCAGTACACAAACCAGGATCCTCACTAATATGGGAGAGTGCTGTACACCTCCTAGTGTAATATCTTCTCTGGTAAGGTCAGACCACAAAATGGTCTCCTTTAAAGTAAAAATAAAACTTGGAACTGCAGCTAACCCTGCAATATTGAATAACTACTCTAATGCTAACTTCCTGCTAAGGAATAACCTGGCAAAATGTCAAGCCCTCATAAACCATGGAAATACTGCAGCCTATGCGGAACTGCTCACAGAAACATTATACAAGCATGTTAATAGCTGCATAGAGGCAGTGATACTCACCAGGAAGAAGTAGAGAACTAATTCAAAAAACAAGCCACCCTGGTGGAATTGCAACATCAATAGGCTGTATAACAGGGGGAAGAGAATCATGGCAAAAAGGAGGAAAGTAAATTCGGCATCCCAAGCCAAGGACAACCACAAAGCATTATTTAGCTATGTCCACACCTCAAAGGCAATACACAATTGTGTGCAGAGCTCACTGTAAATGGACCCACATATACTGAGCCAGAAGATTTAGCAAACCTACTGGCCAATGAATTCAGCTTCAACTTTACCCCTCTCTCCCCCTCAACTTTCCCTCAGTAAATACCATCAAATATAACTCCCCTGCTATTACTAGGGAACAGGTCCTTAATGTTCTCTCTAAGGCCAAGAACACTGCATCAATGGGCCAAGATAATAATCCAGGATGCCTTCTAAATAACATGAAATATGACCTATCAGGCTGTCTATAATTGCTGTTTAAATATAGCACCCAAAAAGGCTTTGTGCCTCATGAGTGGAGAACAGCCAACAGTCATCCCTCTGCACAAAGGTGGTTCATCTATAGACCCTGAAAACTACAGACCCATAAGTCTCACTAATCTCATTGCAAAGTCATGGAAAGAGTTATTATAGAAATGATCAATAAAAATATAGAAAGCCTCCAGACACTGGATCCAACCCAATTTGTTTTAGTCAAGGGCAGGTCATGCCTACTTAACCTGGTGGACTTCTTTGAGAAGGTCATTAAAGTAATGGATAAGGGAAAAATGGTTCATACTGCCTACCTTGAACTGGCCAAAGCATTTGACACAATACCACACCAGACCATTGTTGACAAACTCAAGAGGTTAGGTACAAACCTTATGTCACCCGATGGCTAGCCAACTGGCTCTCAGACAGGACCAAGGAAGTTAAAATTGGGGAGTCCACCTCTACAAAGATGACAGTCACAAGTGGAGACCCTCAGGGATTGGTCCTGGGACCCCTCCTTTTTTGGCATTCACTTCTCTGAAGTCAAGGCCAGTGTTAATGGCCTCTTACTGTACATTTGCAGATGACTGCAAATAAAGAGCTATCGCTGAATCTCCCATCAACACAAATTTTATTTATTTTATTTTATTTATTTAACATTTGTTGACCGGGAAAGTCTGACTACGTTCCACAGAGCCTGTTTTCAGCAGAGGCCCAGGGAAAAATGCTCCAGATGTCCTCCAGGAAGGTGGACACAGTCAAACAACTGGTGTCAGAACCATGGAGTAAAACTAAATACCAAGAAATGCATAATAGTATCCTTTGGAAAGTATTCTACTCCAGGTAACCATCATATTGACAACACACCCCTAAGAGATGACCCAGTAGTCAGGGACTTGGAGACACATATAAACAGTAATCTGTCCTTTGACCACCATGTGTCTACAGTAGTGAGGAAATAATTCTATGTTGTGCAACTTATAAACAATGGTATGGCAACTAGGTCCAAGGAAGCCATTTTCCACTGTATTCAGGATTCATAGACCTATCATTAAGTACAATGCCACCTTTAGTATGTACCTACCCAAGCATATCCAAAAATTGGAATGTCTACAGAGGTTCCTCACTAGAAGAATACAGGGCATAAGTAACATGTCCTTTGCAGATCGCCTCAAGGCCCTATCTCTGTATTCTGTCTACTCTTGGCTGCTGATGGGAGATATATTCCTGGTATACAAGCCATTATCAGATACCACTCTAATGGACAACCTGCATATCTGCAAAACAAACAGCACCAGAGATAGGTATTTATCACAGAGATTACTCCTTGTCTGGAACAGGCTCCCCATCCATGTGAAGCAGAGTTCCTCCCTAACCCAATTCAATTGTAATGTAGACAACTGGATGGGAAGCAGGAAATTCATCCCTGGTTTAGTACCTTTGTCTCTAATGCACACAGGCAACCTGTAAATGGACCAGTTCTCATGCTCCAGGTTAGACTTATAAAGGGTAGCAGAACTTGTCAGTGATTTAGGATCCATGGCTAGGCTTTAAAAAAGCCATTGTGGTTGTTAGCCTAGTAAACACCTATGAACCTATGAGTTCCTAAAGCTTCAAATTACATGTCTGCATTATCCAACCTATTTTCATATACACACTATTGCAAACACCACAGGACAGGTGCTAAGAACCAGACAGTAAGACTGAATCATCTCTTTTTAAGATTTATTTGTTACACATTTATAACATTTTACCTGCAAAAACGTAAGATGCTGTTTTATCTTAATGTGTAAATAAATGTGGTCCGTACCATAAATCTGAAGTCTACAAGAACAGAAAGCCTATGGTTTAATTAAAACAAATAACAGAATCTCTGTCTGACTAAACTTGTGACTGTCATTGCTTTTAGAAGCATTACTCGAAATTAATAAGGTACACGGTGGTGGTGCTGCGGTAGCGTTGTCACCTCACAGTAAGACGCTGTCCAGTTCGATTCTCAGCTAGAGCGTCTTCTGCGTGGAGACATGCGTGAATGGGCATACCTTCGTTGAAGGCTGTGCATCAGGGCTGGTAATTCGGCATGTAAAAATCAACTACCAATCATTAGCAGACCGGAGTTCCGCTGTGGCAACCCCTAACCGGGAAAAGTCAAAACACACAAACAAACTCGAAATTAATAAGGTACTGTTAGTCCAAATATCACGGCTCAATGGCAGCAAATGTTGTACATTTTGATATGAAAGGCATTTTGTCTTGTAATGTAGAAAACCAGCTACTATCCCTGCTGCTATGAAATTGATACATTTCCCTAGGGCAAGTGTTTGCATTATGGGCAGCACAGTAAAGTAAAGTGTTGCCAGTAATGAACCTGATTTAGTATGCGGCATGGACTTAGCCCCCACAGGCCAAGCATCATGATGGCGACCCATAACTCCTTCTCATTTATGCTTTCTGCATTTAAAAGTAGCTTGTTTAAACAGGCTCATTGTTTTCTGGGCCTTTGAGATTTTATCAAAAAAAAATGCTTCAGCAAACAAATGAAAATTCAAACAACTTAAGTACTTTACCAGTCTATTGCCGCTTTGTAACTGAAATAACAACTCTGCCAGATATTCTGAATACTCACTTTCCTTTACAATCAGTTTTCAACCATACCACTACACTGACCAGACCAGAAAAAAAAACTGAAAATATAATCACCACATATAATTTTACTCCATGTACTTAGGCAGAAGCTTTGCTTATCTGCTTCAGAAGGGCTACATAACTATTTTTGCTGTAGATAAAATGTGTCGTGCAATACAACAGCAAAGATTAACTAACAAATGGTGGAGTAAATGTTTTTCACTATGTTGATATACAGCACTTTAAATGACATTGTCTCATAGTGATGACAGCAGGCATTAACCAAGTCCAATAATGATGAGGAAAAGAAAGGTATTGTTAATTACTGGCAAATAAGCTGTTAGTGATGAAATCCATCCATCAGTATTAACAGGTAGGATCAGGCTTTCTTAAGAATGAAGTTACTCCCATTTATTTCAAACACAGAATCACCTCCTATATTAACAGGAGAAATAAGCACAGCATATAAATTACAAAGCTTTCTTGCCACTGAACAGAAAGCTACTGCTGTCTACGATGCAAACATGAAGGAAAACTGTCCCCCACAACTATTTTTTTTTCATCAAATATTTACATTCTGTGTTAAATTAATATACCAGAATTACTTAAATATTTTTTAATATAGTTTGTTATAACTCAAAACAGCCATGATGGGGACTTCTATATTAAAGTGATTTTTAATTCAAAATCCAGCCTTGCTGACACATTTGCAGCTTGTTAGCCCATAATATGACATAGCCTAGCCACAGTAAATGATGTGGCTTTACTTTCTGCGTTTAACTACAGTGGCATTTCTGTGAGTCACGGGCTTATTAGATTGTCCCTGGAATTACAGGCTAAGAGTGGATTTATTTACTTTGTGTTAATTATAAGCAGATAAAAGCATTTTCATTGGACATTTTTCATTACCAAGTTGGAAAATAACTAACTTTTGTTAATTATTTAAAGCTGTGGTGCAACCAAACTTCCAGACCGTTGACCACGCTCTTGCTTAAGGTGACAAACTTTGTTTTTTAAGTCTAGAAGCTCTGTTCATTCATGGCTACTGACAATGCCAGATAAAATATTACATGCATTTTTTATATGCCATCCTTAAATTCTAGAGTTACATGAATACAGGCAACACTTCACTAACCAAAATTCTTCACAAAGATGTTTCTTCAACAAGTTCCTTGAAAAAAAAAATCATTCTTCTTTAGCACCCATGGGTACTTTACTAATCTTAGCAAGCTGCATTCTCATGGCATAAAACTGTAGGAAATGAGAAACAGTGATAAACTGTGCAATGCTCAGGTTAAATCTTATGCTGACATATTAAGGATCATAGGAAGTTACTAGGTTAATGGCCCTAAGGCCCTTACAGGCTTGGCCAAGAATTTAGCCCTTGCTCCAATAAATCAGTACCTTATGCCACTGTCCAACAGGGACACAGGTGGATTTCCAGGGATGTATTTTCTGTTCCCCATCCACTTATCCAGGCTGTGCTTAAAAAGGGTTAATGAGATACTTTGCTGGTCGTGGAGAGGGAGTCTATTCCACAAAAGGGGGAGTCTCTGGGACACAAACCTGTCCCGCCAACAAGTCCTATTGATGTCACAGACCAGGTTGAGGTCACATGTGCAGGTTACTCGAGTGCAGTTTGACTTGCAGATATGCAGCAGTCCATCAAGGTGGGGTCCGAGATTGCTTTGTATGCCAGACAGAGGTCACCTCTGATGAGTCTGTAGGAGACTAAGTAGAGGGACAGGACCTTTAGCCTATCTGTGCAGGGTAGATGTTTGAGGCCCTGGATTCTCCTGGTGAGGAGCCTCTGTGGTCTCTCCAGCTGCTGCATGTGCTTTGTGAGGTACATGCCGAAAAGGGCATTGTACTCAATAATGGGTCTTATAAGTGAAGAATACAGGGATGTTATGACCACCTTGTCCCTGGATGAGATACCCTTACTAATGAGGTGGGCCATGTAGAAAGCTTTCCGTACAATGGAGGCAATATGGTGGTCAAAAGTCAGTTTGCTATCAACCTGGGTGCCTAGGTCTCTAATGACTGATTATGTGCTTAGGACCTTATTATCAATGTGATAATTTGTGGGGATGTCACTCTCCTCAAAGGGGACGATGATGCATTTTTTGGTATTTAGTTTGAGGCTATGTTTCTGGTACAAGTTTAAGTTCAAACCAGTCAAAACCACAAAGAGCTCATACATGCTACATGGGCAATATGTCCCCTCAGCATCACCTCACAGCACATAGAAATATCATCAATACAAAATGCTCAGACACACACACACGCACACGCACACGCACACGCACACGCACACACACACACACACACACACACACACACACACACACACACACACACACACACACACACACACACACGCAGCAATAACAAAGCCTACTGGGCATGCAACCCTACATCAGATATACTATGCAACTCATATATCAAACATACTAATAATAGGTGACTTTGTAGCGAGACACACAGGTGTGTCCTTCACCAGGTTGTGCAAGGAAAAGTGCAATAATTAGATGCTTGTCAGGCACCAGGATTCAGCAGGCTGCCCACATACAACATGCACCAGCATGACTTGGTCATAACACATGTAGGAGTAAACAATCCAACATGAAGAAAGACATGCCAGAGCTCTCAGATTGTGTGTCTCAGGTAGCTTTTCAATAGTAGCAAGTCTTCATCTACTCCCATAGTGTCTTTTTTAGACAATGTCAATCTACTAAACTTACATACTGTACATAGCCAAACCTACTCAAACCAAACTGAAGGTACTACTGCTAAATGCCAGAAATCTGAACAAAACTCCACTCCCTATAAACCCTCCTCACCCTAGAGGACATAGACATATATATGGTAACTGAGGCATGGTTTAAAGCAACTGAAAGCAGTCTGGCAATGCAGGGCTATAGTGCCTTTCATATGTTTATTCCAGGTACCACCCAAGAAGGGAAAGGAAGTGCAGGTATGTCAACCTTTATCAAAAATAACCACATTGCCAGACTGGTAAAGCAACACAACGAGGTAGAAATTCTCCAGATCCAAACTACAAAACTCCTTACCATATTACCAGTAGATATAGATCCCCCTATATGACACAGGACGTTCACACAAATACCTAAGTGAACATGAGTCGCTACGCATAGGCTCTAATACAGCAATTCTGGGAGACTTCAACTATACATTGATCAAGTGTGAAGCATACTCATCATGAAACAGGCAGGTTGTTAACATGAATATCCTGGAATAGCTAGTTAAAGCTGCTACAAGGAGAAACATCATCCTTGATTTGACCGTCACAAATACAGGTAGCCACTGCATCCCCCACCCCATTGTATATTATCCTCTATAGCAAGGTCAGACCACAAAGTCGTTTCTTTTGAAATTACACATGAACAGGGACCCTTTTCAAACCCTAGAATGCTCAATTTTTTTCCAAATCAAACAATATGCTATTGAGTGATGTATTGGAAAAAAAAATGTAGCCCCCCCCCCCCCCCGAAACCAAGATTATTCAGCTATCTGTAACTAACCCTTCTTCCAGACATGCTACCATGACTTTACTCACTGTATAGAACAGACTGTTCCCACTTGAAAGAATCAAACTAAAAAATCCAAAACTTTGCTGAATCCCATCCATAAACAAGCTGTACAACAAAATGAAAAAACATGACTAAACACAGTAAGCATAAGGAAAATACAATCATAAACCTTAGCAAGCAGATAAGGAGTCTATTCAAAACCACTAAAGTCAAATTCAAGCTAAATGTAGCCTCCCAAGCTAAGAAATATGCAGCAGTTTGCCAAACTTGTGATAAATGGCACCTTGTTTATCACACCATATGATACTGATATTACAGACCTATTGGTGGATAAAGTCAGTCCAAAATCCCCTCCAGTCACCACTGGAGAGATATCAAAATCCATACCACCCTTTGTCATCATTAGGAAACAGGTTCTAAAGGTGCTCTCCATCAGTAGTGAGATAGCTCCTGTTTGGCATTTAATTCTCAGGTGTTCAGGCCAATACAAATTGCATGTGGTTGACCAAGTTAGCAGATGAATTCAAGCTTTGGGCAGTCATAGAATCCCATGAAGACAAAGAGGTTCTCATACAAATGAACAGCTGGTATATGCTTTGGTAAATCATCCACTCTTGCAAACTACAACACTGTCAACACACCTCTAAAGGCAGAAATGGTAGTTATAGCGATGAGAATTATGTGGATACTGATCTGGCCTTTGACCAAGCCATGTCCATCACAGTTAGGAAGTCATTTTATATAGCGCAACTTTTAAGTAAGGGCATTGCATCCAGGTCCAAGGAGGCTATTGTCCCGCTGTACTCAGCCCTTATTAAACCAATCATCAGGTACATTGCTCCCTTTGGTATGTACCTGCAAAGACACAGGCGTCAACTCAAACACCCACAGAAATTCCTCAACAAAAGAATACAGGGAGTCCAACACATGAATTATAACAAACACTTCAGATCACTCTCCCTATTCTCAGTCTCCTATAGACTGCTAGAGTGATCGCTGCCTTTTGTTTAAGGCTTCCTCAGAACCTGAAATGATGAACCTGCTCCATATCCAAAATACCAGCTCTAAGGAGTTTTAACCTTTCCAGCAATATAAATAGGACATGTGGGAGAGAGAGTCCTATCTCACAGAGGTTTCCAGTGCCCTGTAACAAGTTTCCCATCCGTGTAAAACAAAGTACTTCCCCTGACCCAGTTCAAGCACCATCTGGACAAATTGATGAATAAACACATTTATCCCTGGGGTGACATCTATGTTTCTGTTGGACAGAGTGAAGTTACAATTTTGTAACATACTGGCGTCCTATTTCCTGTCTACAAAAGGAAGTACCTCTTTAGAATTCTGCTGGGCTAAGCTTAAAAAGCCTCTGGGCTGTTAGCCTTGTATCTTTTTATATTTCCATGTGCTCTGCTTGTCACATCATGATGATGGAGACACATTTCATTCTAAAACTATACAAGATTTTAAAAGGAAAAAATGGGGAGACCCAAAAAATCTATGGCAGGGAAAAGTGAAGACAGAGAAACTTTGAAGTCCCAAAAGGGTTTCTAGGTACTAAACTGTATCTACTGGACATTCTGGGGAAAACAACTTCTGACATGAGGTTAACTGTATTGGGGGGCAGTGCTATCCTTTAAGTTATTATTCAATAACACCAACACCACATGAGACAATCAGAAAAAAAACATATGAAAGCCTATACGATGGTAAGTACAGAAAACTTCTTGAACCACATGTTGACCAAAACTTGATGCAGAAATGGTTGAGGACAGGTGAATTTAAAGCAATGGGTGAAAGGTTATTAATGGCTGCTGAGTGTATTACATGTCCATTGGTTTACAGTGTCTATAGAAAAAGTGGGAGAAACAGACAAATGCAGTTTCTGTCAAACAGAACTGAAAACAGTTGCACATTTCATTGCTCAAGGTCTGTATACTGAAAGGTACAATAATCTAGCTAGACTGTTGCACTGGGGATTGTGAAAATAACACTACAGAAGTAGTTGAGAAGCAATGGGGGCATAAACCAAAAAGCATTACTGACAATGACGCAGTTGAAATCATTCAATACCAACAGATGAGAAACTAGATGCGAAAAAAACAGATGCAGTAGTCCAAGAAAAAAGATAAAAGTTGTGTCAGTCACTGAAACTGCTACACCCAGCGATTATAGTGTCTTATACAAAGTCATAAAATATCAGGATCTGCAAGCAGAAATGAGAGAAATACAGAATAAAGATACCCAGACAGCTACAACAGTAGTAGGAACAAAAGGAGTAATAAAAATAAATTTACAGTTGTACTTAAATATGCTACCAATACATATAAACCTGTTATAAACTGCAGAAGGATGCAATTCAGAATAAATTGTGGGTGTTGAGAAGTGTACCGTTGGCTAACATCAAAGGCTGAAGCAATATTAATTTTGTCAACTATAACTGTACCCTGACTTTAGAACAGAGTCTATTCCTGTCACTGTATTACAAACCTAAAACATTTGGAGAAATTAAAGATGACCAAAATGGATGTAAAACTGCTTGTTTAATAGGGGACAAATAAGCTTACATGAGAACATAAATTGCTTTACAATTCTTAATTAAATATGTATTTAAAGTGTGGTTAAGAAAATATAATAAATTATTACTTGTTATATGAGAGCTTACAGAAGAGGAAGGAACACCGTAGTTAACAAAACAAAACTTGCAACAGTTACACAGAAATAATTATATACCTCCCTTTATCAAGTGATTATAGAGGATATACAAACTGCTTGTGATAAATAACGTTTCATCACACTGAGTTACAAGTGCGCAAAAACAAGCCAGCACTGTGGTAGTTTGGATCCACTGGTGTATCTGGGTGTCATAGGAGCTGGCTACAGTCAGGGGAGTCAGTAGCTGAAAACTTCTTGACTGCCACCTAGTGGAGACTGGGTGGTATAGAAGTAGCAAGCAGCATTGAGGGTGGATGTGTTGACCTACTGAGAAGTACATAATATTGCAGTTTGATTGTGTGTGTATGATTGTGTATGTGTGTGTATGAATGCGTCTAAGCACACATCCCTGCTACTCCAGTGGGTTTTGAAGTAATTTAAGAATCTAATTACTTTTTGTAACCTACTATGTACTATTGGAGCTTTTCTCCCCGGGCCTCCGCTGAAAATGGACATGTGTCCAGTCGGACTTTCCCGGTCAACAAATGTAAAATAAAATAAATAAATAAATAATCATATAGACTCTTTTTCACAGATGAGCCAACCACTATGTGGCGTTTCTTTGTCTTTCCTTCTATTAGTATGTGGTTGACGACAAGATGTTTGTCATTGCTGGATTCAGGTTGTGGGTTGTAATAGTATGGCTGAACACAACATACCAGTTCATGCTGTCAGTGTCTCTGATCACAACACTTCTTATGACAACCCAAGGTCTCCAGCTGTGATTGAGAATTTAGTATAAATTTTGTTTGTAGGTGCAAGGCATGTGCACTTTATTCAAATTATGGCATTTCTACTAAAGAGTTTCCCAAATTATTCAAAAACAGCTGGCTGTCTTTATCACATCTTATCCACTAGAGCAGTAAACATTCTTTTCAGGACAAACAAGACACATTTATGAACAAGTGTCTCTCAGTATTTTGGTATCATTTTCTGTACCGTAAAAGGAATGCAATGCTTGTGCCCAGGAATGTCTGCGGATCCATTTTTGTGTAACACATGGGAACAGCCCACACTGCAGGATATAGGAGTCTCTGACAACTGGCAGTGCTATATACTGTTTAAAGCTTTTATAAACCATACTTGGGGACTGTTTATTAATCGACACTCCCCGGCTTTCATAAGCAGCATACACTAGGCTGAAACCACAACAAGAACAATGGTTCAGTTTAATGAGTCTGTAGTTATATAACTTAGAAACTGTGGTGCACTGTTTACTTATACATGGTCTAGTGATAAAGGTAAACATTTAACATGTTCAGAACTTTAAAGGTACTGTTTAAAGGGAAGCACCAGACAGTCACTTCACAATCAGACAGTAGATCACTCAAACTTTAAGTATGGTTTCAGCATCATTAGATCTAGAAGAACAGTGTTGAGATTTTCTGGTAAATCACTGAGGACTGAAGTCACTAAGTAATGACATACATTTGAGTTTAAAACTTTATAGCTTTCAGAAAATACACAATAATGCAAAACATGTTATTCCAGAAGCTTTCTAAGTTTATAAGAACATTATCTAAAGTATTGTGAAGACTGGTAGAGAAGGGTGAAGGCTGCCAGCCTAGCCAGATAGAATTTTGCAGATAATTCTGTCATTTGTAAATATGAATGTAAACTACAGGCTTGTTGTCTTAAATGTAAAGAAATACTGTTACATGTGGAACTGGAAATAAATGTGATAACTGCACTCTACTGACCAAAGTAAAGCATGTGGTGACCCTTTGAAGTAGACAGTGGTGCTGAAAAGTCTAGCTGAAGAAATTCTTTATTGTTTTAACCAAGAGTTAAATTGCTACATTTAAACATGTAGATGTATTTTTATTGTTCTGTTCCTGACCAGCTGCAAGATAACAAAAGGGAGATGTTAAAATGCAAATGCAGTTAATGTGTAGCCTGGGAACTCAGGGAGATGTTAAAATGCAAATGCAGTTAATGTGTAGCCTGGGAACTCCAGGAAAGTGAAAAATAATGATGTGATGTTTATCAGAACTGCAATAGCAATTTAAACAGAGAGAATCAGAAGGCATTAAGCATTTTTGTCTTGATCATCCAACTCACAACACTGCCTCTTGCTCACTTGCAAGTTATCTTAGACTTGTGTTTCGTTTTAGTGATAGCTAGAAGCTAGAAAAATTAGACTTAAGTGTTTTTCTGTGATGTCAGAACTGTACTACCGAATTATTTTAAGTATTTCTGTGTGATTTCTGAACTCCTGACTAGCAATGACTATGTAGTAGAAAGTACTGACTTGTAGTTTTAATTATTTATTACTAAATATTTTGAAATCTTTTAACTCTGGCTGGTTTGTGTAGAGATAATTTAAGCTCTAGAGTACATTGCATATTTAGAGAGTTTACTGACCAAGTCACTCTAATAAGCCTTGACCGTTTAGTCACATCTACCAATTGGATAATAATATTGCACAGTAATAATTGGACACCCTTTTAAGGGCCTTTGGGTAGCTGATAAATATTAGCTGGGTGGTGGCAATTGGTACTACCATATAGTCGGGGTAAAAGGGCCACAGCTGGAGAACCTGTGCCAGCAAAGTGTTTATGTGGTTGTATAAACTCTTATCTCAAAGTGTGTGTGTGTCAGCTACTTGGGCAGGGACACGAAGCACTGGTTGGACAGAGCGGGTGCTGGAGATTTTAGCTTGCCCAGCTAGGCTGAGATCTTGATCCTATAGCTGTGCCAGTGGGGATTCTTATTGGAGACCTGGGGGGTAAGGGAGTGACCAGCCCCGGACTGACTGTGATCTCTGTGTGCTCTTAAGGGAAATTGCACTTTACTTTGTGTATTTGTTATCCTTTCCTCTCATATGAGACACCCTTCTCTGGTGTTAGTGGTAAGGATTGAGGCACATTGATTGCTGGGCCAGGGCACGGGCATCACATATTAATTGGTGGCAATGGTGGGATATCCACATCACATATTAAGTAGTTGGTAAATACTAATTGTAGTGGTGTGGGTAGAGTGAATCCTGTAGCTTGTGTACAGTGAGCTTCGAAGGTGTTTTGTACTCTAAAACAGCCACGCAGTGAATTCTCAGAGTTCAGATCACAATTGTTTTATTTCTTCTGTTAGCTTAGTCAGGGTGAGCAGGCAGCATGTCAGCAGAGGAGTATGGAAACTGACAAGGAGCCAGCTGGTGGAGATGTGACAGGCTAGGGGACTGGTGGATTGAAATCTGACTAAGGCAGACCTGATTGCAGCCTTGGTTACAGCTGCATCAGAAAACAGCAACCAGGAGGACAATCAGACTGGCAGTGGAGATATAATTCCCTCAGAGGATGGACAGCTCAGCCTTTCTGCAGTGGACTTAAAAATCCAGCTGGAGCTAAAGAGACTTGAGTTGGAGGCCAGGCATGTGGAATTAGAAGCAAATGAGAGACTGCGACATTTGCAGGCTGAGGAGAATGAGAAACTGTTACATTTGCAAGCTGAGGATCAAGAGAGGCAGCATGAGAAGGAGATGCTGACTCGTCACCAGAGTCATGAAGGTAATGGGGAAGGGAGTAACTGGACCCCAGAAGCACAAAAGGTCAGTAAATTTCTTACACAGTTTAAAGAGGGGGATAATTTTGATAGTTTCATTCATATGTTTGAGAGGGTATGTAAATAGTATGAAGTTGACCAAGGGCTCTGGGTATTGTTTCGGACCCCCTTACTGTAACTGTTCTGTCCAAAATGTCTGATGTTGCATGTTTTGAATATACTGCTGTCAAAAATAGTCTTTTAGAACTGATTAAGCTAACACTTGAAATGTATAGGAAAAAGTTTTGTGAACATAGACACAAGGCAGATGAAAGTGTGTATGAATATCTTGCTGAATTGAGCACTTATTTCCATAGGTGGGTGAATGGATGTCAGGTCAACACTTTTGAAGGGCTGACAGACCTGTTGGTGAGGGAGCAAGCCCTCAGCACTTTTCCTGAGGACATGAGGATCTGGTTAGCTGATAGTGTGCTACTTCAGATGAGTTGGGGAAGAAGGGAGACCTATGCCTAGCAAGCAGGGCAGCCCTGCACAGGAAGGGGGACCCCCAGTACTGCTCATGGTTCTAAAGGAACCCATGGTGGGCAGCACAGACTGCTCCAACAAAATCTGCCAGTAGCAGGGGAAGCCACTAGTTGAGGTACACATCCAGGAGCTAGGGTTAAATGTTTTGAATGCAACCAGTGGGACCATGTGGCATACAGGTGTCCACGGAGACAAGGTGGGGAACCAAAGGGGAGGGAGCCAGTAAGTTGGAAAGACAAAATGCCAATAGCAGGTTGTCTTGAGACAACAGGGGTACTAAACTACCATCCTGCAGTTGTCCTGAGAGGGAAGGATTTGGATAAGGCAGTACCATGTGCTTATGCAGCTACACACAATCAGGCTTGGAGACAAGCAGGTAAGTCTGGTAGCCTGGGGGAGACCCTGACAGACTGCATACTTGCAGCCAGGACTGGTGAGGTGGTTACTTCAGGGAGGGAGCTACTCTGTAGCAGTGAGACTGAAGGTGAGCCACAGCTGCTTGTGGGTACTGATGTTCCCTTGGACAGAGTGACTGCAAAGGTAGAGGTGAGTAGTAGTACCCAGGCTGACAGTGAGGCACCACTGTCAGAGGATGCCAGACTTCCTGTGGAAGGGGAGCTGGGAAGGGGTACATGGAGAGAGTTGAGACAGGCTCAGCTCTCAGACCCTACATTGCAAGGCCTGAGGCAGGTAGCTAGGGAGGCACCTGATTCTCAAGGAAAGGGGGAATATGTATACTGGGACAAAGGTTTACTATATAGAGAGTGGACCCCCAAGGGAGGGCTAGAAGGTGAGAGAGTACAGCAGTTGGTAGTGCCTAGAGACTACCATCTGGTGATTCTAGCCATTGCCCATGATATTCCCTTTGCAGATCATATGGGCATAAAACATACAAAGAGGTGTATTATGCAGAACTTCTATTGGCCTGGAATTTCCAGAGATGTAGCAGGGTACTGCAGGACCTGTGAGCAGTGCCAAAAGGTAGACAAGGTAGGAGACAAGGTGAGAGCTCCTTTTATGCCTTTGCCTGTGATTGACGAGCCATTTCAGAGGATAGCTATGGATATTGTGGGTCCTCTGAGTACTCCAAGTTCCACAAGGAAAAAAGAATATTCTAGTGGTAGTGGATTATGCTACACAATAACTTGAGGTGGTGGCTTTGTCCTCCATTGAGGCAGAGAAGGTGGCAAATGTTTTGTTAGAGATTTTCAGCAGGGTAGGTTTCCCAAAAGAAATACTGTCCGACAGAGGTGCCAATTTCATGTCAGACCTGCTGTCTTGTCTGTGGAAGTCCTGTAAGGTGAAGCACATGAAGACCACCCCTACCATCCCCAGACTAATGGCTTTGTTGAGAGGTTAAACTCTGCAATCAAGTCCATGCTACAGGCATTTGCAGATCAGTTTAAAAGGGAGTGGGACAAATATTTGCCCCTTCTGTTGTTGCTTACAGAGAAGTTCCCCAGGAATCCACAGTTTTTTCACCCTTTGAGTTGCTGTATGGGCATAGGGTGAGGGGACCTCTAGATTTCATTTGAGATGAGTGGGAAGGTGAGTGCAAGTCTCACAAGGAGTCTGTTGTGGCATACATCCTAAATCTCAGGACAAGGCTCAGGGAACTCATGGGCTTGGCCCAGGAGAACCTGGCAGAAGCCCAACACAGAAAAAGGTGTGGTATGACAGGAATACTCGAGCTAGAGAGTATGCTGTGGGGCAGCAGGTAATGGTTCTCATTCCTGTCAGACACAACAAGCTGCAAGCAGCTTGGGAGGGTCCCTACAAGGTGGTAAGAAAGGTAAGTGATGTTAACTACAGGGTGGATCTGCTAGGCAGATGGCAGGGGCACAAACTGTACTATGTTAAAATGATGAAACCTTACCATGATAGTGAGGCCCTTGTGTGTTAGCAGTGGATTGCAGGAGGAGACTGAGGGAGATCTGGGGACCGATCTCCTCAGTGAGGCTTGGGCTGGCACCTCAGTAGAAGGGGTAGCAATGTCCCAGCAGCTATCTCCTACCCAGGTTCAAGAAATCCGAACACTGTTGCAGGAATTTGGGGACATGTTCACTGGAAAACCAGAGTGAACCCACCTGGTGCAGCACTAGGTGGATACAGGACCCCAAAGGCCTATTAGGCAGGCCCCTTATAGGGTGCCTGAAAGAGTCAGACAAACTCTGAGGGAGGAGGTACAGGAGATGTTGGAACTAGGGGTGCTTCAAGAGTCCAACAATCCCTGGACCTCCCCAGTGGTGCTGGTGCCAAAGAAGGATGGCAGCACCAGGTTTTGTGTGGACTACAGGCAATTAAATAGTCACACTGAGACAGATGCTTACCCCATGCCTAGGACAGATGAGGCCCTAGAGCAGCTAGGTGGGGCTAAGTATCTTACAACCACTGATCTTACCAAGGGATACTGGCAGGTGTCCTTGACTCCCAGTGCTAGAGAGAAGTCAGCCTTTGTGACTCCTTTTGGCTTGTATGAATTCACAAAGATGCCCTCTGGGATGAAGAATGCCCCAGTGACTTTCCAGTGGCTGGTAGATTGTATCCTAGCAGGAGGGTTTGCCCTTGCTTACCTAGATGATATTGCCATCTACAGCCATCCCTGGCCAGAGCACCTTCAACATGTCAGGGAGGCGCTGGGCAGACTACAGATGGCAGGGTTGACCATTAAGCCTAGCAAATGTCAGATGGGTATGACAGAGGTCTCCTACCTAGAACATAGAGTAGGGAGTGGTAAGATAAGCCCAGAACCTGCCAAAGTGGAAGACATTCAGGCATGGCCTGCACCTGTTACTAAAAAGCAGGTGACGGCATTTTTGGAGACAGCAGGGTACTACAGAAAGTTTGTCCCCAGTTATAGTACCATAGCTGCTCCCCTCATGGACCTGACAAGGAAGAACAGGCCAGATAAGGTAGTGTGGACCCCAGCATGTGAGCAGGCATTCCAGAAGCTTAAAGAAGCTTTGGGAGGACCCCCTGTGTTAGCCAGTCCAGATTACAGCAAATAATTTGTTGTGCAGGTGGATGCTTCAAACCATGGGGTGGGGGCTGTATTTAGCCAGATTTCTTCTGAATGGAAGAGCACCCAGTGGTTTATTTTAGTCATAGGCTCGAACCCAGGGAGGAATGCTATGCAGCTGTAGAAAAAGAATGTCTAGCCATAGTGTGGGCATTGCAGAAGCTTCAGCCTTATCTGTATGGAAGGAAATTCACTGTTATGACAGATCACAACCCCCTAACATGGATACACAGGGCCAGGCAGCAAAATGCCAAGTTGCTAAGATGGAGCCTGGGGTTGCAAGCATATATGTCAGTGCAGCACAGTAGTAGGGTTAGCAATACCAATGCAGATGGGCTCTCAAGACAGGGAATGGGGTAGGTACTCAGATAGACCTAACCTTCTCAAGCAGTGTTTCTCAAGGATTACTTGAAAAACTAGCTTGAGTTCTCCAGAGGGGGCAGAAATGTGGAGAATGGTAGAGAAGGGTGAAGGCTGCCAGCCTAGCCAGATAGAATTTTGCAGATAATTCTGTCATTTGTAAATATGAATGTAAACTACAGGTCTGTTGTCTTAAATGTAAAGAAATATTGTTACATGTGGAACTGGAAATAAATGTGATAAAAGTGCACTCTACTGACCAAAGTAAAACATGTGGTGACCCTTTGAAGTAGACAGTGGTGCTGAAAAGTCTAGATGAAGAAATTATTTCTATTGTTTTAACCAAGAGTTAAATTGCTAGATTTAAACATGCAAATGTATTTTTATTGCTCTGTTCCTGACCAGCTGCAAGATAACAAAAGGAAGATGTTAAGAATGTAAATGCAGTTAATGTGTAGCCTGGGTACTCCAGGAAAGTGAAAAAGAATGATGTAATGTTTATCAGAACTGCAATAGCAATTTAAACAGAGAGAATCAGAAGGCATTAAGCATTTTGTCTTGATCATCCAACTCACAGCACTGCCTCTTGCTCACATGTAAGTTATCTTATACTTGTATTTCCTTTTAGGGATAGCTAGAAGCTAGAAAGATTAGACTAAGTGTTTTTCTGTGATGTCAGAACTGTACTACTGAATTATTTTAAGTATTTCTGTGTGATCTCTGAACTCTTGACTAGCACTGACTATGTAGTAGAAAGTATTGACTTGTGGTCTTAATTATTTATTATTAAATATTTTGAAACCTTTTAACTGTGGCTGTTTCATGTACAGATAATTTAAGCTCTAGAGTACATTGCATATTTATAGAGTTTACTGACCAATTCACTCTAATAAGCCTTGGCTATTTATAATATTGCACAGTAGTAACTATTGCACAGTAGTAACTGGACACCCTTTTAAAGGCCTTTGGGTAGCTGATAAATATTAGCTGAGTGGTGGCAAGTGGTATACAGTATAGTCTGGGTAAAAGGGGCACAGTTGGAGAACCTGTGCCAGCCTTCCCCAGAAGTGTCTGTGTGGTTGTATAAACTCTTATCTCAAAGTGTGTGTGTGACAGCTACTTGGGCAGGGACACGAAGCACTGGTTGGACAGAGAGGGTGTTGGAGATTTTAGCTTGTCCAGCTAGGCTGAGATCTGGACCCTATAGCTGTGCCAGTCGGGAGTCTTATTGGGGACTTGGGGAGCAAGGGAGCGACCAGCCCCGGACTGACTGTGATCTCTTAAGATCTTAAGGGAAATTGCACTTTACTGTGTGTATTTGTTATCCTTTCCTCTCCTATGTCCTATGAGATGCCCTCTCTGGTGTTAGTGGTGAGGATTGAGGCTCCTTAATTGTGGGCCAGGGCACGAGCATCACAAATATGTCCCTTATTTTCAGTCCTTTTCCTCCCATTATATTTGGCTTTGCTCATATTTTTTGTGGTTAGAGTTTGAAAGGTATTGGTTATTGTATTCAGTCTTGATTTTAGATTCCTGCAAATGATGGGCATTTATGATGGCCATGGATTCTAAAAAGGCAATATTGGATTTTGGTGTAATGATTTGATCTTATCGGTTAAAATGTTAATCTCTAGTTTGACATACCTGAGAAATTTCATAAGTTACATAGAAGTGAAGTCCAGGTTGAGCAAAGTCATGGAGACTAACTACATTCTGGTAGCTGTTTGATTCACTGCCGCTTGATTAATAAATTTCACACAAGTCATTTCACAAGTGGAGTGTAATAAGGTTCACCATAGAAGTGTTCTGAAGAAGTTCATTATATTAAATTGAATGAAAGCGCTAACTTCACTTTGGTGTTAGAGGTGTTGTACTAGTCCTGACATCATGTTTTTGCTTCTGAAGGTTCACCATAGAATTTACATCACTTTTCTATCTTAATAAGCTACAGGACTAGTGTAGGGTTATATAGTCAGGCAACTGTAGCACTGCTAAAGGATAGTAGTACATGAACTGACAGAGACTGAGACAATTTAGCAAGAGCTTGGAGTTAACAAATTAAGTTACCATCTTATCAACAGCTAACCCCACCTCTTAAACCATAATTACAAAAAAGTGTTCATCTAAATTAAGTCTCTCTCATATTTTTCAGGCAAACATTCACTTGAGACAGCTCTTGGTTAAGACACACTATTACACATAACCATAGAATAGAAAGGAGGGTATTAGCTTTAAGTTGAGACTCAAACCCAATATCTCTAGCATACCTTCCACATCTATGGCCTAAGAAGAGGGCTTTCTCTGTTTTTGTGTGTGTATTTCATTATCACTTATAAATGGCTTTAACTCTGTGTTTAAATACTCTCTCTCTCCTCACAACAGTACTGTCTGGCAGATAGTGCAGAGGATTCAGGCTGTGATATGTCAGTGAACTACTTCCTAGAGTTCAAGGTTTGGTTCTGTCAACCCCCATTGGTTTACTGTGTTGCCCTGAACAAAGCACTTCACTAGATACTGCTCTAGGGAAATTAAAATATTGGGCTAGGCACCTCAGTAGGCTCCAGGACATTATACCTATTTACTTATTCACCTGCATCCTTCCCAGTAAATGAATTTCTTAAGTTGAGTGACATTTTCAGGTATAATAATTTCACAAGAACTAGGCTTCTAGTAGCAGAGTACTAAATATACTTTTCTCTTCAAAAGAATCAAACAACAGAACTTCAAACTGAAAGTTTATTTTAGCAAGAATGTTCATTGAATTGCATTACATTTACTTATACTCTGTCAATTAACTGTTGACATACATTAGTCACTTCCACATATTAATTGAATATTCGCTATGGCCATCTTAATTGTGCATGCACTAGGACTAATAAAATATTTATTATTCATGGACATCCAACTTCTTCTGACCTACCAATCTGCTTCTATGATCGCTCTCCTCCATTCTAACTCTTAAACGAATCTTGCATTGTTTGTCAACAATTTGGAAGCTTAGTATTTAGTATTGAAAATCAAAGTATTTCAAAGGCTACCATAACAATCCTCAAAATCAAACAGGAGAACTCCTCTGCAGGAATAGCCTCTAATTATACAATGGGACACCCATTTACATGATGAACTGAAGTAAACTAATGGACCACAATATTATAGACAAAGAGAAAAAAATGAATATTGTTAAGACTGCCTTAGTGTTAGAAAACAGCATATTGATAAAGGAATGGATATCATTGCTCTTTGGCCTTAGCAGGCTGCCATAGAAAAAGATACTCTCAGACAAAATGTTTACAGATGTAGGTTTTGGGAGGGCAACTCTAGGTATACTGAGTTACTGAAATGCATATTTGTTCATGACCCCACCCCCCTCCAAGCCACAAAGAAGCACCTAAGCAAAATGCAATATGGCCAATTTTAATAAATCTCAACATGAAACTTCAACCACTGTAAAATTATTACATACTATAAACTCATATTACCTTTAGCTAATAAAACATTTGACATGACAAAATATCTGACATAATAACTATTCTTTAATGCTTGACAAAACTGCATTAACTAACCAAACAGGCTCACTCATTGCTGTTCATCCGTGAATGCAGTTTAATATCATAAGAGCAGCATGGCTGAATACCAGAATAGCAGCATTACTGATTCTTTTAATTCAATCACTCACACACCACCACAACAGCGTTACAATACCAGCATCACTGAATCTGTTCATTCATACACCACCACAGCAGTGTTATAATTGCAGCATCACTGATTCCATTCACTCATCACTCATACACCACCAGGGCAGCGTTATAATACCAGCATCACTAATTCTGTTCACTCATCACACATACACCACCACAGCAGCGTTAGAATAGCAGCATCACTGAATCTGTTCATTTAATCACTCACACACTACCACAACAGCATTATAATAGCAGCATCACTGAATCTGTTCATTCATACACCACCACAGCAGTGTTATAATTGCAGCATCACTGATTCCATTCACTCATCACTCACATACCACCATAGCAGCGTTACAATACCAGCATCATTAATTCTGTTCACTCATCACGCATACACCACCACAGCAGTGTTATAATAGCAGCATCACTGATTCTATTCACTCATTACTCAAACACCACCATGGCAGCATAATAACATTTCTCACTCATGCCTCCCAGTTCAACCCAAGAATGAAGTGGGATAGGGTTAACAACATCTCCAAGGAGGTATACTTCTCCAACTGCCAGCTAGGTTGCTTAAACGGCAACCTGTTCCCTCACCTTCTTTCTATTGTAAGAGGCCGAACATTCCTTCCTGTCCTCTTTAAATATTCCTATCCCCTTACCTCTCCCCTTTACTCCTTGACACCATATCCTGCCTGATGACAGCCTCCTACTACCCACTGTAATCACTTACTCTAGCCACACCTCCAACCCTGCTATCACACAAATCTCCTTAGCCTCCCTTAAACCCTTCACTTAACTCTGGGCAGGCATTCATGAACAAAATCATCTGCCTGGAGCAAACACTCTGTCTCACATGACAAAATGAGATTTCTGTCCCAACCTTATTGACATGTTCTTCTTTGACGGACTTTGATAATTTGCAATGCTTGGATTTTTAATGATCTACCATGTAACTACTAAGCTAAAATTTTGACAAAAAAAAAATTAAAGACTTGCAGATTTACATTTAATATTGGCATACTGCTAAGTACACCATTTTTTAAATGTGCTCACCCAGTCCAACAATATTGATCTTTTTCATACTATGACATGACTGAGAAGGCTGGCAGTTTTCAGATTCAGAAAAAAAAATGAATTCACTGTGAAAATCTAGATATGAGCAATTTTCATACTTATTATTGAGCCTAGTTATAAAATGAAAATGTGGGCCGTATATTCATTTATCGATGGATTTACATTAATTATAACTACTGTGAAAAAGGCACATGCATGTGCATGCATTTATTTACGGTGGTATTTCCATCACTGAAGTCAGGTCATTGCTGCAGCTGTTCTTTCATGGCACATCTTGCAAGTAATGTTTACAAACTTCCTGCTTTGCATTCTGATATTCCACTTCCCAATTAAGTAAATTACTTACACAAAACATTTGTCAGTGCAATGGAAAATTACCATCTTCACTTCTACTTCTTGTCTTCACTGCCTCGTTAACATCTGTTGCTGCGGTCTGTCTCCAGAACAAATATGCATTATTAACAAATGACTGTGTTTAATTCAGGTGATTTTACAATGCTGATGCTTTTCTTTTGATAATATTTTATGCAATAAGGTAGATGCTATAAAATGATTATAGAACAGTTTGTTTGGAGATTTTGTAACATTAATTATTTGCACTTTCATTCAGTGTTACAGAGTATACCTAGTTTAATTAATTGATTACTTTTACCTGATAGTCACAGGAAAGACAATATTTTGAGAAGATTGAGACAGACTGTGACAATGATTTTTTTTGTTTGACTGGCTATTGTAAACTATGTTCATACATTGCATTTCCTGCTACCTGTGTTGCCAAAACCATGGTTGAAACAAGTATGTAGCAGACTAGGTTGCTTATCCCTTAATAAAACAGATGTTTTTTTTTGAGTACCTGGAACAAACTATTTGTTATCCGATATCAACTTAGTTGGGGGCATTAAACGAATGAGTACTATTGGACTGTTTTGTTTTTTATCCATACAGAATCTATACAGCAACGAGATTTACTCACTTTACTGTAACTTCAGCTTTTACTGGAAGCAGTATTTAGACAGCAAGCATTTTCCAAGTATGTACATAGGGACTTTTGGCACCAGTCCGGTGATACGTAGAAAGAAAGGATGTATATCCTATCAAATTTGGACAGAGAAAAGAAACAACAGTAGTAGTAAGTGTCCAAAACATAGCTTCCTGATTACCTTGCAGGGGAGAATGTCTTGTGTTGGCACTTTGCTGAAAGAAAATGCCAAAGTAAATGTGTCATGAGACAGCATTAATATACTGTGGTAGTTATAAAAGAGGTGTTTCTGCCAAATGAAAATATTAAGAAATGCAACTGTGAACTCTGCAGCAGAAATTTGACATGCAGCTTTATTTAATGCAATGTATATATATTTTCCTGAACTCAAGCTTCTGTAATGTTTCATAATGCATATAGCACTTAAAGCTTTAATTTAAAGGCTCACCGTTCTCTACACACTGTCTCTCTTTTTTAGAAGAACTTGGTTATCCTGAAACCCATAATTAAAAATAAACAGGGGAACATGTAAATTACAGTAGCCGAGGGTGACATTTCCCTTCGTTTTAGCACAAGGAAGGCACAGGACTCACTGATTCTCATTATACTGCAGGAGAGTGTTTATTTGCTGCCATCATGAGATGAGTGTTTGCAGATAAGCCCTTTGAAAGGTTATGGTTAGAGCTTGAGGCCCAACACTGCCGCCTAACAACATGTTTAACTATCCTGAGTGAAATGGCAATTGTGTGCGTGTATTTGTGTATGACAGAGAAAGACAAAAAAATGGTGATAATAAAAAAGGCAACATGCTCACCAATTTATTTGCTCATCCTAGAATCTTTATCCCGAATTACCTTTAGGGGATTACAGAGCAAAGAAGCGACAGGTTATACAATACAAGAAAACTCACTAATAATAGACTTAAACAGTTAAATAGTCACTCAATTATCAAAGCAAGTAACTTAAAAACTAAATTTCTAGCTGTTAGAGAGAGACAAAGCATGAAATTTGAATAAAACCATTCTTAAAGGTATAGCCCGGGAATTTAAAACTTCAGGTAAGAAACTTACAATATGAACATATATTATTATCCTTGTGAACTAAAGTTTTATATTTCACAACTATATGGATTATAAGAGCTCTAGTGATTGAATTTTTTACTACATCCATTACCAGATAAACTCTGGCTCTGTATATTGTCTGAACATTCTGCAATACTGCTTTTACAATGTTTAAGGAAAATGCAATGCAATAAGGTAATGCTGATTTTTGACTGGTTATATCTCACATTCCAAAGACATGCAGTAGGTGGATTGGACATTCTAAAATGGCCACAGGTATGAGTGTGCATGAAAGTGTGTGCTGTGGAAGAACTACTGCAGCAGGGCTAGCCACCTGGCAGTGTAAACCTTGGATTTAGATGATTGTCACTGTTATGAAAAACACTTGCAGCAGTGAACCAGAATTCCACTTCTTTAAAGTAAAACTTATTTTAATCTTTGCTTTTGTTATGAACGCCTTCTTCAGAATGAATTCAATAAGTTTTCCAATTTAGTTTATATAAAAGAGAACCGATGAAAATCAAAAAACAATCAACCCTTAAACAAGTGCAATTAACATCCATTAGACTTTCTTGAAGTTACGTACTAGCATAAAAATGAGTTACTTAATAAAAACTGTTTATAAACTTTAATAAATGTTAAAACCACACACTAGTTTTACTAAAAATCCATTTTGAATTTTAAGTCTTCCATCTCTTAGAAAACACTTGATTGATATTAATAGTCAGCTTCCAGGTTTATTTGCCAATAAATACAAAAATAATGATATACCTTCTGTAATGTAGTTGGGAGCTGACACTATTGATCTAAAGGGTGGGTTTTTGTGCATCTTGGGTATCCCGAATAGTATACTTACTAAGGGATTTTTAAACTTGAAAAAAATTAAACATTTCAAAATCAACACATCCTTCCGTTAAACAATCATAAGGAAATGAATAAATGTTTTTATAACATTTCTCTACATCATTCTTTGTAACTTTTATGTATTCAATTTTGTTGTTCATTTTTTCCATTGAACTAATGTAATCTTCCCTATCCAAGATCACAAGCCCGCCACCCTTGTCCGTTTTCATGAACCTAATTTGTGAATTCTCTTTGATTTCTTTCAAAGCCAATCTTTCTATTTTAAATTACAATTAGCGTATTTACTTTTGTGACTCAACAACTTTCTAATCTCTTGTTCACATATGCTTTCAAACCTTTAATGCATTAATAAACACTGGGTTGAAAGCAGAAGCTTTCTTAAAACAACTAGAAGACAAATTTACATCTTTAAGTACATATTTTAAATGCAATTTCCTTGTAAAATGTTTCCCATCCATCAGAGTTCACAGCAGTTCTGCTGTGCTTGTAGAGTTAAAATTTAATACCAAACTAGACAAATTAAATCTCTTATTAGAATACCTCGCTACATGTCTGTTAGAGAACAAATTAAATCTCTTATTAGAATACCTCGCTACATGTCTGTTAGAGAACAAATTAAATCTCTTATTAGAATACCTACATGTCTGTTAGAGAACAAATTAAATCTCTTATTAGAATACCTCGCTACATGTCTGTTAGAGAACAAATTAAATCTCTTATTAGAATACCTCGCTACATGTCTGTTAGAGAACAAATTAAATCTCTTATTAGAATACCTGCTACATGTCTGTTAGAGAACAAATTAAATCTCTTATTAGAATACACATGTCTGTTAGAGAACAAATTAAATCTCTTATTAGAATACCTCGCTACATGTCTGTTAGAGAACAAATTAAATCTCTTATTAGAATACCTCTACATGTCTGTTAGAGAACAAATTAAATCTCTTATTAGAATACCTCGCTACATGTCTGTTAGAGAACAAATTAAATCTCTTATTAGAATACCTCTCTACATGTCTGTTAGAGAACAAATTAAATCTCTTATTAGAATACCTCTACATGTCTGTTAGAGAACAAATTAAATCTCTTATTAGAATACCGCTACATGTCTGTTAGAGAACAAATTAAATCTCTTATTAGAATACCTGCTACATGTCTGTTAGAGAACAAATTAAATCTCTTATTAGAATACCTCGGCATGTCTGTTAGAGAACAAATTAAATCTCTTATTAGAATACCTCGCTACATGTCTGTTAGAGAACAAATTAAATCTCTTATTAGAATACCTCGCTACATGTCTGTTAGAGAACAAATTAAATCTCTTATTAGAATACCTCGCTACATGTCTGTTAGAGAACAAATTAAATCTCTTATTAGAATACCTCTACATGTCTGTTAGAGAACAAATTAAATCTCTTATTAGAATACCTCTCTACATGTCTGTTAGAGAACAAATTAAATCTCTTATTAGAATACCTCGCTACATGTCTGTTAGAGAACAAATTAAATCTCTTATTAGAATACCTCGCTACATGTCTGTTAGAGAACAAATTAAATCTCTTATTAGAATACCTCTACATGTCTGTTAGAGAACAAATTAAATCTCTTATTAGAATACCTCGCTACATGTCTGTTAGAGAACAAATTAAATCTCTTATTAGAATACCTCAACATGTCTGTTAGAGAACAAATTAAATCTTATTAGAATACCTCATGTCTGTTAGAGAACAAATTAAATCTCTTATTAGAATACTCGCTACATGTCTGTTAGAGAACAAATTAAATCTCTTATTAGAATACCTACATGTCTGTTAGAGAACAAATTAAATCTCTTATTAGAATACCTCTACATGTCTGTTAGAGAACAAATTAAATCTCTTATTAGAATACTCCTCAACATGTCTGTTAGAGAACAAATTAAATCTCTTATTAGAATACATGTCTGTTAGAGAACAAATTAAATCTCTTATTAGAATACCTCGCTACATGTCTGTTAGAGAACAAATTAAATCTCTTATTAGAATACCTCGCTACATGTCTGTTAGAGAGTCTGACCTTACCGGCCCTTGGTTTTCTCCCTCTGATTAATAGAATGACTGCGCATCGTCCCCGAAAATAAGTTTTTGTTCTACCCCCCCCAAGTCTTTTTTATCTCTATTTCCATGCTGTCCTGGTGGAACCAATGGTAGTTCAAAGAATTCACTAGTAACATTTTCAATGTCCCATATTGTTTCCTCATTTTCAGATCTGTAACTACCTTTCATATTGACATCACTATCCATACTGGTTGTAGGGGCATGTTTAGGATCAGTACCCGTATTGACATCACTATTCATACTGGCTGTAGGGGCATGTTTAGGATCAGTACCCATCTTTGGAATGGATGCTTTTTCAACCTTAGTGTTCCTTAGGGTACCACACTCTCTATTAGTCTGCACAGGATATTTATTTTTTTTTTACTCTGCAGATTTTAATGTAAAAATTCTGTATTATTTTCATATGCTATTCTATCTCTTTGAAATTTTTAATTTTACTAGCCGTGATGATTCTTTTGAAGCACTCACTCGTTTGCAGCATAGGAGAGAATGTATGTTTGTCTACCTTAGAAATATTTTCTTTGACCCCTTTTTTAGGTTAAGATTGTTCTTTACTAACAGCTTCAAGAGCTCTGTATCAGTGTTACTGAAAAATCAGTTAATATTGAAAAAAAAATGTGTCAGAAACCTTAGGACCATTGGGACACTTGAAAAATCTTAAGCCTTTAGGAACAATGTGCAATTGAATACACCATTCAGAAAATACTTGGTTTCAATGTCCAAGAGTCTGAATTTTCTTAACTGTCTCTCCAAGTCAGTGCATAGCTCTCTAAATTCATTTTTGGTTATATCCATTCACGCAATGTCTTACAAAGACATGCAGCAGGCGGACTGGACATTATAAATTGGCCATAGGTATGAGTGTGCATGTCAGTGTGTACTGTGGAAGAACCACTGCAGCAGGACCTGGCAGTGTAAATCTGGACTCCAAGATGATTTTCACTGTTGAAATGACACCCCGACCCCATGTACAAAAATGAGAGAAAGGGTTTTGGATAGATAGATGGGTATCTCTTATGTATCCCCGTGGTGTCAACTTACACTTTCTTTCAATCCCTCCAATACACATGAGACTTTAGAAACAAAACAAATTAGAGATTACATTGCCATTATTCAAATTATAATATCCCACTATGTTAGATGGCATGCCACTGATGTACCCCACTTTTGTTAGCTAGATGGCATACCATTGATGTACCCGACTTTTGTTAGATGGTATACCATCGATGTACCCCACTTTTGCTAGATGGCATACCATTGATGTACCCCACTTTTGCTAGATGACATACCATTGATGTACTCCACTTTTGTTATATGACATACCATCGATGTACCCCACTTTTGTTAGATGGCATACCATTGATGTACCTCACTTTTGTTTAATGGCATACCATTCATGTACCCCACTTTTGTTAGATGGCATACCATTCATGTCCCCCACTTTTGTTAGATGGCATACCATTCATGTCCCCCACTTTTGTTAGCTATCGTACTGCATACATTACACTGATCATGGTGCTGCAGGTATAAAAGTTCTTGGTCTTTGAAAATGATTATATACAAGATATTGCAAGATACTGTTACCTCTTTTATACACACATTTTAAAGTACAAGATAGATCTGTCTTTAATTTGGCATCTTCCAATATAATGTTCTATGTTCTATTGATTGTATTAACCAAGGAATTTGTTAAACATTTATGTTCTAGAGTACAGTGGATCTCACCAGTACTGAAGTGATTAATTTTCTCAGAGGTGTTTCTGTTAATATGATGCATTAGTCTTATGAAATAACTTCTATGAAGATCACACACTTTCCTGTATGCTTCCAGTACAACTTATCATAACTTATATGAAGAAACATTGTTATAATATTATCTGTCTCTCATAACCAAAAATAAAACAAAATAAATAAATAAAACTCTTGCCACCAGTAACTCTCTGTATGGCAAATGAAATACAATATATGCCAGTTGGTCACTTCAGGTAAAACAGAATTACTGCAAGTTGCTTTGTATATTTCATAGTACTGATATTTTGTTTTAATCTTCCAAATAATGTTAACTATAAATAATATATCTGCAACTCACGTAAATGAAATTTAAACAGTATCAAAATAATTGTCTGAAATGTGATGAAAAACTCTTTTAAAATCTTGGGTGCTTCCCCCTGCATATGAAATGTAAATCGTATATAAGGCAAAAATGTGCCACCACCTGGGTTTTAAAAAAGAATGACAATAAATATTAACATCTAAAAAAAAACATAAGGAGGTTGGTGTAAGATAGTGCAAAGGAGGAACCCATAGGCTTATTGTTAAGTTGTTGAACGTTGATTATCAAAGGGAAAAAAAAGTGATTCAAATGTAAATGTACCAAATTGATAACCATGTCACTTACACAGAAGTCAAACAGTGCTAATTACTTGTATGTAAACTGATTACACAGATGGTAACCAGAAACATACACTGACTGCTATCAAATAATATCACAATATTTTGTTTAAGCACTGAGGACATTAAAAAAGCAGTTGTTGCTTGGGAAAGTCTGACTTGGCAACAATGTGGCCCCGGAGAGAAAAGCTCCAGTAAACAGTTACAAATTTATGAAAAAAATGCACATTAATAACACACAAAGGAGTTATAGACAAAAATTGCAGATAATTCTTTTTTAGTAAAGTCTACAAATAAAAATGCGTAAAGCAAAAAGGCGCATGGAGTGCAAAAAGTAGCTAAAGTCTACATATAAAGGAGAAAGGGTAATATGCCCAAATAAATTAAAGGATTAATACGTAAGGGAAAAATAAGACAGAAAGGAAAGAAAAAATGCAGGAATTCTTCTTAATGAAATGGAGGTGGAAGGGGTTTTAAAGAGATGAATACAAGATGTATAATCATTTAGAGATGTTGAAAAAGAGTTACTAGTAAAATATGAATACTGATGGCTGGAGAGTAAAGATTTAATAAGTTATAAAGAAAAGAGAAAGTTGAAGGCTTGGCAAGTTTCGGTTCACAGACTGAAGGTTTAATATTTACGGACAGTTGAGGGCAGATGATGCAGGTGGTGGGGGTAAACTCATAGGTTAAAGCAGGAGTAGTAATGGGATGGAGGGAGTTAATGTAGTCATAGAGCAGCTTAGTAGCTATGCTTCTCAGCAGAAATACATTGCAAGGAAAATGAACTTGGTAAGGGAAAAGGAGATGTCAATTATCTAACGGCTGTGTTGCAGAGCCACTGCCACGTCTGTTTGAGGTGCAGTCATACTTGTGTTTTGAAAGTCTGAAAGCTAATAGATTTCATTTTAGCCATACTGTACCTGTTATCACTAGTAACGATACTGTAGGTAGCAACATCACCTGAGTGCTCCCTTTTACAAGTGTGCATAATGTTCCAGTATTTAAAATCATTATACCATTTCCCTTATCAGCATGGTTTACTCCTAACTATTCATTATCTACTAAAGTTTTATGGATTGTCACTCCTGTTTGGGCAAATTAAAACATACCTTGTTTTATTTAATTCTTTTAATATCTGGCTTATTTCAAGATTTAATGTGTTGTGAATTTTACCAATAATCTTTTTTTATAAAATCTAGAAAAAAAACCCTCAAAAGACCAGGCATAAACTTATCTATGGCAATATAACTATTAAAAAATCAGTGAAATATTCCTAATACTTGTTCTACTGGAAAATAGTTACAAATCCTTTGGTAGAACAGCTTGCTTCAATCTCTTAAGCCACTGTGTACATTATTATAAGAAGTCCTTCTAATACAGCTTTCTGATTGATATTATATCCAGATTAGTCTTGAGTTTTCTTGCAAGTTTAGTTGGTACAAAGACGGATGTAATTTTAAAACAGATAAAACTGCATTAAACAGTTCAGCACCATTTAGAATACAACATCTGATCTGTCTACCTCATTTTTGCATTATCAGATGGACAAACATTTATTTTGGTATCTCAGAAGAAAAAAGTACTAGTTTTATTTCTTTGACATTTGTTTCTTGGTGGTGTTGCTGCATTGTAAATCCCTGTATTATTGAACTTTTATAATCATTATTAACACAAAAATGTTTATTCTTCTGTTTTATACTTTACTCCATCCTGCGGATTATGAGAGCTGGTCAGTAACAGCCATAGAGATAACTTGTAGAGGATTTCTACCAGTTTGATGGTCACATGATTTCCTAGAGGCTCTGGAGTTTAGGACTTAGCATGCAGACATATTATTACAGCCATGCTCTCCCAGGAAAAAAAAAACATGATTGCAGCTGCAGATGCATTCAGATCATCTTGCAAATTATCACTTTCTGTTATTTTACTACTAAATTCAGCTGCTTTTGCAATCAAAGTTACCATTCTTATCAAGGATGCTAGCAACTGATGAATCTCTTTCATCTCAGTTATAATCACTCTTCTTTTACGTGAGTATATTCAACCATTTTATGGGGGACTTACAGGCAGCAAGCTCTTATCATTTTTAAAAAAACTTTTATCTTTTTCACCATTATCACTGAAGGATGATGTTGGTGCTTTAAACATTCTTGGTTCCCTTGGTGTCACATCTAATTCCATATATTTCTTATGTGAAGAAATAGCATAATGTACATTACTCATGAATACCAACAATTTCTCCAATTTTCTTCCCATTATTTTTAAACACGGGCATCAAATAGAACAAAATTAAGATGTACTAGTCTAAGTGAAAAAAAGCCTCTTCATTTTATATCTATTTAACCAAATTAAATCCATCAGGTAAACTTCCAGTAATTTACTACCATTTTTAAGTCTAACTTCATTATTTAATATTTCGTCCATCATATTTTGCTCTCTAACTGGAGTTTCACACCCCAGGTTCCTAACAATTCTGAGTGCATCAAAGCTTGGAGTGGAAATTTGCTGGTACAAAATATCTATTTGGACCCTCTAGCCTTCCTTCTCACTTCTGTAGAAGTAGTAGATGCTACTAGGAAAGACTGCTATGGCCATAAAGTGAAGTGACAGCTATTTTTCCTCTAATTTTGATGTTCTGCACAGTACGAATGACCCCACAGCATTATAAATAGTTTTTACAAGTTGTTGTAACCCATGTAACTTGATGGGTTATATATACATAATTTCTTTTTAAGCCTTCATGGTGCACTCTTCAAGCTGAAAAGATCAGTGTCTTAATTTTTATGTAGAATCCTCCTTCCATTCTCAAATAATATCAGTACTCAAAATTACTGCCGACTTCCAAAATCTCTCTCTGGTTATAGCATCACTATTTTCTAATAATTCACAGTTTGTGTTCAGAGTTTTCCTTTTACTGACACTGTAATGAGTTATTTATTTTATCTGCAGAAATTGCTTACATTAAAAGACCTTTCTAAGGAACCAAGCATAATCTTTTCACTTTAATTTCCAATGACATACAGAGTTATTATCACAAGGAAGAAAAACTGACACATTCAGCTTAACTTGATTTTTCTGCAATACTAATTTCCCTGCACAGCACTTAGTGGGCATTCGTTCTTCTGAAAAAATGGCCTATTGAGAGCTGCCATTCGCATCTCTTAAGATTGCCACCCTGATTTGTTTTACAGCTAGACTCCCCATGATATGACATTTTGTCTTTCTGTTTAAATCAGGCTTTTCTGCCTACTCTGTTAAAATTGCATGCATCTGAACTGCTGCTTAATTTTAGAACTTTTACCAGCAACTTTTTCAATTTATATGGTTTGATGGATTTTAAACAGATTCAGCATGTGCCATTTTGTTTCAGTTGCAAAACAAAAAAATGATTTGTGAAAAAGTATACATTTCTCTGGCGAATGATCGCCCTCATACATGGTTTAACTGTGCTGCTCACTTTTTTGGTGCCAACATAGATGGCTTGTCTCTACACAGTGAGCCTGCAAACTACAGAGGCTCAGCAGGATTACATGACAGGACTACAGATACCTTATTATGTAGGTTTTACCTGAACTGAGAATCTTAAAGTGATGGACCACGTGGAAAGCATTATGAGATTTCTTGCAATCCCAACATGTGTGCAGCAAGGAACATACGGAGCATTGAAATGCAGTAAAAGCTGGATACATCTACATTTGCTTAGCTTACATCTGCCTGTGTATTAATAATTTTTATTGCAAAGTTTAGTATAGTCAGTCAACCTGCATGTTGTTGGGAGGTGGAAGGAAACTCAAGCAGAAATTGAAAATATTTGTAACCGTCACATAGACTGTGATCAGAGGTCAGAATTAAACCTTGGACCATAAAGCTCTGAGGCAGACGTCTTAACTGTCCCTATTTTGGAAGAATGTTCTTAGTTTCAGATCCGATTTACTCACGCATATGAATTACCTATTTTTGGAGGTGTGTCCTTATTTTCAGGCTTGATATTTTTTCTGAGCCCTCCCTTTATTGTACACACACACACACACACACACACACACACACACACACACACACACACACACACTACATGACCAATATACTATAGCTACCAATAAGGTAATGAAAGAGAATACAT
Source organism: Protopterus annectens (assembly GCF_019279795.1). Classification (NCBI taxonomy): domain Eukaryota; kingdom Metazoa; phylum Chordata; order Ceratodontiformes; family Protopteridae; genus Protopterus; species Protopterus annectens. Next base: position 1,027,268,586 of record NC_056743.1, read on the forward strand.
ATCTTACATCTCCCCTTTTCAGAAACAGTAAATGACCATGTGTACTAGAAGTTTGCAATTCATTTCATTAATTCACAGATTTTATACTGTCTCTTTGATAATGTGCTTATAACTTTCCATCAGTTTTGTCACTCTCTGTTTTTCAAATTATTTTCTGTGTAGTATCCCACATTGCTACTGGAAGTGGTAAGAGTTATATGCTATTTGAAATTCAAATGTATTCTAATTAGATCCTTACATTCTTTCAATGTCTGCAGGTTGAGGGGTATGCTGTGAGAGAGAAATCTTATGACCAGGTTACTATGTTACCATGGAAGACGTTTTGCTTGGAGTGTAGCTGTCCTTGCACCAACAGTGTTTTCTTTTCAATACCACTATGTCCTGTCATTGGGTAAACATAGTTAAAAGATTACTAAAAGATTACTTTTATAGCTGGAAGGGAGTATGGATGGGAAAACAGGAAATTTACCCCAGGACAGTCCACTGTACTACTAATGGACAGAGGCATCTCCTAAATACTTTATTCTGTCCGTGGCTTCTCTCAGGTTATCTATGGTATGATCCCAGTTATTTTCACTTAGGGCAATATGCAACTATTGACCATGGGATGTGTAAGGCCAGTGTAACACCAAATGGGATAGGTTAATTTTAGTAGAAAAAGGGAAACTGGCTAGACTTAAAATGGTCCACAAGGGCAGTTAGCCTAGTACTTACATACGAACCTATAAAAAGATTGGGTGCAGATGAGGACAGAATTTATGTAGAATTATGGATTACCCAGTTAATTCATCAAATAAAATGGAGATGAAACAGAAATCTATATAGTCGGAGATATGTGACTGCAGTAGACCTTATTGCACACTGGTAGAATGTGCAGGATAGAGATTTTATGAGTTTGACATTTCCATTCTGTTGGTATTAGAATAGCACAAAAAGTAATAATGGACTATGTGCTCTAAATCAGCATCTATTATGCTCATGTTTGATTTGCATTTCACAAGTTATGAATAAAAAGCTTCATGGGATCAGTTCACCTACATATTTAGCAAAAGAATAAATACAAATAAATCATCTAATCTTGCATTGTAATACTGATTTGCAGTCCATGTGTACTTCGCAGAATGAAAATCTGTGTGAAGAAGAAACGCATATAGCAATGACGCATACAGAAAGGTTGTAGAAGTTCAGATCTGCAATATGTGTTACAAGCAACTTCTTGTAGAAGAGAGATCACTTATACATTCAAGGCACAGGTTACATGTGAAGTTGCATCTCTTAAATTCCATGTGTATAATGTCAGTGTGGAAAATCATCTGCTAAGATACAATCTTATTCTTCAAATGAATAACAACATGAGAAGACTCTGAAAGAGCCCGGATGATTCACATTATCTGAACTTCATAAAACTTTCTAGAACATTTTAAAATATTAGAGCTTTTATAACTGAGCCTCCTTTTATGGTTGGTTAATTTAAGGACCTTCATGTTTCTTGTGTAGTGTCTAAGAACTTTATCTCAAATAAAAAGATTTCAATTGGACATGATATGTGCAGAAGTAATTTGTTAAAAGTCAGTGCCAAATACTTTAGTTTTTGCTCTTTCACTGAGTAAATAAAACTGCACTGGTAGCCAGAAACAGTTGAAAAAGCAATCCATCTTTAGAGATTTTCTGCAGCATGTGGTCTAGTGCTATGATAAATGCTTTATTTTAAACTCCTGACCTGTAATGACCAGCATGCAATTAATTTGACAAAAAGTACCAGAGTAGGAAGAACCATTTGCAAAAAAAAAAATCTTTATGCCTTCCTTATGACACTAGGGTCCCAAAAATACATTTCCCTGTTGCATTACTTCTATTGCATACACTTTCAAGAAAAAGATGGATGAACCACAAACTGTATGTTGACTGGAGACACACATAGTAGGTAGCCAATCATACATAATTCATTAATAATGACAAGCATTTCAGAGTGTACCTGGGATCTGAAGAGGATGCCATCTCGGAATATTCGAAATACCACTTTCACATTCACATTTTTCTTTCTCGGATTCTTTTAAAGTAGAAGTAAAATGTGTAGCTTGAAATGGTTCTGACTTGCAGCATGAATATAGGGAAATGCAAAGTCCTTATGTTGGAACAAGCAGTTTTATGTCAACCGGAGACCTACTGAATCTTTGCAGCTTATGACAATGGTATGCCCTTCCAACAGCAGCACAATATGTCTGCTGGCTTCGTTAAGACTGTGCCTGTTGTAGAGAGCATTCATCAAATGCCAGACTGCTAATATACTGGTTACCATTAACAATGCAAGCAGGTTATCATAACAGCTTTTTATATGCGGCAAAAGAACTGAACAAAAAGCAAATATAACAATCTCCAGGGAAACCAGTTTGATTTTTATTCAATTTTTATTGAAATTAAAACAAGAAAAAATAAAAACTCCAGCTTAAATTTGCAGATAGTAGTGATCCTACAGATGGTACAAATTTAATCACCAGTAAGGTACTCTAATAATGTGCATTGCAACTGGACCTTAGAAACCACAAAAAAATATCCAGAAAAAAAAGTGCTAGTTTGAAACCCAGGAACTTTATGGGAACATGGGAGAAATTCTTGGCCAGGCTTATAAGGGCCTCTGGGCCAATACCCTAATATCGTCCAATGAACCTAAAGAACAGAGCTTATCAATTTTGGGTCTACTTATCTGTCAAATGATTTTTTTTCTAGAAGACACAGCATGCTTATACATCTATAATGATTAACTACTGTGTGAGACAATTACTATTTTTAACAAATAGTATCCTCAGAACCACAAATACAAAATTCATATACTATAATGTGCTGCTAGAGGGGATCCTCATGTATAACAGATCAGGCTATTGAAATGTTTTGTGTGTCCGTGTGTGTGTTTTGCAGGGGGCTTGCCTGAGTGATAGCAGCTGCTTAACTTTTTACTGGTTTGGGATTATTTTCATCCTATAACCCATTACCAGTGCAGATCAAAAACTGAATACAGTAATTACTTTATCAAATTATGCCACTGTGCTATGAATTCTGCAAAGAACAAGAGCCTTCAATTGCCAACTGCTTGATTTCAGTACTTGGATGATGTGTTGGAAGCTACCAAACTTTCTGTTTATGTTGTGCATTGCGACCACTTAAACCATCTATTATCTCATGATAAACAGCGATTGTGGCAATCTCATTCACTGACTAGAATACACACAATGACTCATAGTTGACTCAGTATTTTAGAAACAACAGAGATAAAGGCCACAACAAACTACACTGTGATTTTTTAAATTTATTTGTTTCTGGGGTAAATAAACTGATCATTTTCAAGTCTTTCTCAGGCATGAACTAAAACATAAGGGCTAATGGATGCTGCAAGCTGCATGTGGTTATAGTTTACTGTATCAGCACATTTTTGAGGTGGGAAGAAACTGGAGCACCAAAGGCAACTCATGTAGACAGGAAAAAAATATGTAGGCTTCACACGGGCAGAAAGCAACAATCAGACTAAAACCTAGGCACTAGAACTGTGAGGGAAACACCATAGCCAGTGAGATAAACACCTGCCCTCAATAATATGGAATGCTTCATGGCTGTGCATGTCATATTTGCTTAGAAGCCATGCTATCTTTCCTTATACATGTTTAAGTTTAGTATGTTTGCTCCTGAAATGAGACAGAAGTGATGGTGTGGTCCTGTTGTAGTATAGATGTACTCAATAAACTCAGTGAGACCAAGGAAGCATTTACCATACATAGGAACACAAGCTGTTATGTGGAAGACACTGTTATGCCTAAAAGAAAATGTGCAGAGCCAGGCGTTTGCATTTACAGAACAGGGACAGGTGTTTGCATTTAGAGAACAGGGCGCCACAAGCCATTATGGCCCAAATAAACTGGAGAACGCAGGAATCAAAACTGATGACCACTACAACAAAAGGAGACTCCAGCCACTTAATTCCCGGACTCACTAACTATTCTTATATTCAGCATAATAATTACAACATTGTTACAGATCTCTACCCTGCCTACACACACTGATACCATTCCAATCATCTGATTTTTAAAAATAGGCACACACATTTTAAGAGAAATACTTACCCTAAGGATGCATCCCATTCTGCCTAATAACCAGGATGAGTTAAACTGGGGAAGAGATCAAATGCCCCAGTGCAAAGGCAGAGGTCACTTGTCTCTAAGTAACCCCTGATCAATGGCATGTAGCTAACAGCAGGTGATAACCCTCCTACTTCAAAGATGCTGCTAGACAGTAACAAAGACTTGTGACATAGAGGAGCATTAAAGTACAATATTTTTGAATACATATTACAAATGATGGTGTTTGGAAAACATTTTATTACATGAGCTGACTCTTTTTAAGAATTTTAACCATAATCTTCAAATCATTATGAAGTCCAGTTTTAGTATGATGATTTCATTAGAAAAAACACTGCTGCAGAGGGGGTCTCCCCTGCACTCAATTACGAAGAAGACTCTGTATGTACTAACTTCTGATCACAGTCACTCAGCTTTGTGGGTAAAGGGCAAACTTCCTTACCTTCTAAAGATCAATGATCTCATAGCAACATTGCAACTATGGGCGATGTAATGAGAGTTGGTGGTTTAAGTCTGGAAAACAAACTTGTTGCACGATGAATGTATTAATGAAATATCCCATGTATGAGGACCATTCATTTATACAAAATCAGTAGGGTAAGGGTTAAGGTCACCACATTCTAGCTACGGTAAATAATTAATTTAATTAAACCTTCTTGAAAATCTCATTAACAGTTTAAACCAGTTTTATCCAGTGTCAGTTTGTGAACAATTGTAAAAGTTTTGACTTCAGACTGGTTAAAGAATGGGCAGACCTAGTGATTTTCGACTGTAATTTGAGTGTGTTATATTCTGTTATGTGCTTGTTTCATCTTTGCAAAAGAAGAACTTTTCTTTAACAAAATATTTACCACAAAAATACTGTAGAAAGTCTATAAAATACCATACGTCCAGTCCTGTGTTTCCTTAGGCATACTGGTACACTGACAGCAGGACTTATTCCCTTCTGTCATAAGACTGCTACTGAAACTATTGACAAAAATGAAAAGCACTCATTTCAAATGAGGATGGTGAAGGGGAATCCCCTTTCTTTAAGGTGCAACAACAATGGATTTAATAAGGAGGAGATGCAGCAATGAGTCCCTTCCACAAAAAAGGGTGTATAGCAGTTACCCCTCACTTAAATATAGGATTCCGTTTTGACGTTAACTTTTTTTTTACTTCTCATGAAATTCATATTAAAATGATTCATGACCATGATATAGAAGCCTGTAATTTACATTCATGTTCAGGAGTTCTTTAAAAACTTGCAATGCTAATTTTAGTCTTATCTGCATGCATGTCTGCATATATCCAGGCAACCTTGTAGGTACCACAACTGTTCTAGGAAGTTTACGATTTGCTTGTTTCTTACAGATGAGGACAATGATATTAATTTCAGAAAGCTGTCTTTATATTTAAAGAAATTCATAATTCAGGCAGAACTCTACTAAGATGGATAATAGCATGGGATGACTGCAGCTCTATATTTGGTGAAAAAGGAAAAGCTTTGAAACTGATGCAAACAGAATGCAGGCTGGAAACACGAGCTGGTGATAAACTTAAGTCAAAGATTTGGGTAAGGTAAGGTCATAATTAACTAGAAGACAGTGTGGTATAATGGTTAAGGTAAGAAGAACAATTAAATTCTGCAGACATAGCTCTGAACAGATCACTTATCAGAGTAGCTCTGTCAGGTAGGTCCTGAAAAATGTTTCATATGTGCCTGTTGAAGGTTAATGTATTGACTGATAAAGTTGGGTATAAAGTTAAATGATGAACCTGTTCTTGCAGGCTCATTTGTTAAGGAATACTCTGTAAACTATGGATAAAGGTGATAATGAAATGCAGACAAACAGACATGCTCAAGAACACAATAGCAGAAGTGTGATCCGCAAACACATTTCCCCAAGTCCCTTTAGCCACTGGACCACAGATGAGTTGATGCTAATGGCAGCTAGATACAGATTATGCAAGAAGTCCTTTAGAATTGTGAAAGTGTTTAGACTGTCACAATAGACAGCTTGAATACTACACCTTTGCTGCAGTTAGCTAACTTCAGAGTTTCATACTGATCAAAGTTGACAGAAGGGAGAAAAAAAAACATTTTTTTCTTGCATATGTAGCTCAAGTTTAAGATGACACAGCATTCTGGGACATGCATGATGTCAGAATACGATGACTTTTGTGAACAGTAGCAGATCTAAAATGTGCAGATCTTTGTACAAAGCAGTGTTTATTTTATGAATAAAGACATGAGCAGGCAGACATGACAGATCAGAAAACAGTGGAAAGGGGAGAGAATGTTTTCCCCAGAATACATAAGTAATGGCTGCTGAGCATTTTGGGTAATTCCTCCATGACATAATTTGATGTAACAGGATAACAAGAAAGGGCAGCAGCACTCTCTGCTCCAGGCAAATGTTACTTATAAAACTCAGCGCTATGTTTTATGTTCTGCAGTTGCTACACTAATATATCAAAAGAGGCAGCTTTTTTAGACAGTTTCCATTTTAACAGCCAGGGAAAACAGCTAGATATATCACTAGCACATCTACAGCATTCCCTCTCAGAAACCTCAGTTTTGGAAAGACCAGTGACTGGGCAATTAGGCAGAAAGTAGCAAATTGCATTAAATGGTAATGCATAATGGAAGGAGTGACAGTTAGTTTTGTGCTTGAGGTGATGAACTGAACGCTAGTTACCTCTTGCATTCCAGGTATGATTCCCGCATGATCTATTTGCATACCTAATGAATCTCGATAAGACAGTTAATTAGCATTTTCTTGGTGGGTACTCATATAAACATTATTTACTAGAAATGGACATAATTTGAGAATGTGACCATCTAAAACAAATAATGCAATAATCAGTAAATACCTGTTACACAAACATTCACAATGGAATGCCCACAAAGTCATTAGCTTGACACTTCCTTTAAAGGTAAAAGCCTTACAATCAGTCTCTGCTACCAGTACGGTACATGGATTATGGTAATGAAATAAGAATAAGCTGCATTATGGAGGCTTGTGTTTGATTCTCACAATTTCCACTTGAAGACTACTATAACTTTGAAAAAAGTTGTGTAACAAGACAAAAGCATTTGAGCCAATTCGCCTGAACAAAGGACGTGCATTTTTCCAATTAAATAAAAAAGAAACGTATGGTATATGAAGTGTTTGATGCATGGCTCTGAATCCTGATTCTGTATACCTGATGCAGAATAATTATGCTGACCTGCCTCTTTGTAATACGAGACTTCCCCATGTCTTTTCTATGCTTTACTTCCATTCTTCCACAAAAAGGAAGGACAACAATTCTCAAAGAGAAAAAAAAATGCAGCATTTTCAATTCTACATGAAAAATTAAGTTTCATTACTTGGGTTTGGAATATTAGAATGTCATAATATAATTCATAAAAGTATCATGGGCCATTAATTATTTAAATGAGCTATCAAGGGTATTGGGATGCTGAGACAGGATACAGAACTAAAGAACAAAATCCTTCAGCACTCATGTGGGATACAGAGGTCATGACACTACTAACAATGAAGTTATTAAGCAGCTTAAAGAAGTGTTTCAATTATTAATGTGGAATTTGCCACTGTGCAGTAGCTATGTGATGTTCATAAATGGGAAAAATGTAATACTTACAATTCTCTCCGTTTCTTACTTTTCAGCTGTACTGCTGGATTATTGTCTTTTTCCTTGGGAGCAGGGGGGGATCTGATTGATGTTTTGATGGTGTGTTGCTTCCACTGTATAAATAAAGCAAACAAGTTCATTTTATGCAGAAAGAAATAACTTTACTCCCAAGAGATGTGCTTTGCAGAAATTGCCATTTAGTGAATTTTCATTCTATATGGAAGGTACTTTTCTAACAGTGGTCTCTATGTATGGCAATTTATAAAATGAAAAAATGTGTGCGCGTTGTGGTTGTATTAGTGCAGTAATGTAACTAGTGGAGACAAGGACCTTTTAAAGGACTGCTGTAGGTAAATCATAACAACATCATCATCCAACACTGCCTTTGTGCTACTAAATCTGTATTACTGGATGAAGTGCCACTTGGAGCGAGACTGGCAGGAATATCAGGGAAAGGTGAAGTGTGTTTAGCATTGAGTCAAAGGACAATAATAATAATACTTCGGATGAAAGGGTGCAGTCCTTAAGTTTGGGAGGATTTGACAGAAGAGACAAGTACGTCACCAGCACTATATGTGATGTCGACACAGTGATGCCGTGTGTGCAGGGTACATTTGTATTATTATAGCTGTATAGTCATACAGTTTATACTTGTGTGTATGTATGTATGTGTGTATATATATATATATATATATATATATATATATATATATATATATATGGGTCACCTTCATGATGCCCACAACGTTTCATTTCCTTAGCCGAATCCGGGGATGGGAACACCGAAACGCAGATGACCGTAGGTAAGTGTGCTGAGTAGTGAGGTGTGGGTTTAGTGTGGGTTAAGTGTAGTTTTAGGGGTGCAGGTAGGGTGAGTGTAGGGTGTGTGTCGGGGGGGGTTAGGGGTAATATATATATATATATATATATATATATATATATATATATATATATATATATATATATATATATATATATATATGCCAGAGGGTAGAAAAGATAGTATTTTCAATGAATTTCATTAAATTTCCATAAATTTTAAATAATCTTTACATAACTTGTATCTATTCTAAACTAAGGCTGTCGTATTATGTTTAATTTGGTGTAATTATTTAAACTGTACTTGTTTTTTGTATTATTTTTAAAGACTGTAAAATTATTGTTCATAAAATGCTTTGTACTACTTTGAAGATTTTCTCCCCAGGCCTCTGCTGTAAATAGGTTCCCACTAAGTTGGACTTTCCTGGTAATGAAATGAGAGCAAAATAAAAAGAAAATAGCTCATCGTGGTGCTTTTTCAAAGAATGAAATGCCTTCCTAAAGGTTAGACTAAAACTTTTGGATCATAATACAATGCTCGCTTAAGAACAGGCTTTCTCATATTTTTAATATCTCCAAATGTTTAGGATTTCAAATACCTTCACAGGAATGAACCATATTCCAAGGCCGATGGTATAACTCTGATTAAGGAAATAGCAAGTAAGCTGTATTCTACCAACCTGCTTGATTCCTGTAACCACAGCTTATGTTCTATGTAACTCAGGCCAGGCTACATAAGTCTACAGGTAACCCCATCTGAACAGGCAAATGACCCCAGTGAACCACATACAATTATCAAAGGAAAGGAAACAAATGCATACCCTACTTTTAAATACAACTTCCGCAATCCTAGCACAATGGTTATTCCTTCAGATGTGTGTAAGGGCTTCAGCACCCAATGTATTCAGCTTATTTCTTATTACACTTAATGTCTGGGATTTCATTAAACACAACTTCCCCATCATGATGATCAAGGTGTCGCTATCAAAGGCAACAAGGCTGCTTGCAAATACATGCCAGATATCAGTCACCTCTGCGTACAATACTAAGACATGTGTACTGTCCAGTACTAAGCGTGTGTGTTTACATACTTGAAGACTAAGCAAGGCGTTTGGCAATTAATTAAAGAACTTGAGTATGTACTCCAGGACTGGGTTAGTACATGATATACTAAGATCAGTGACCTATCCTAGTTAACCAATTCAAATAAAATAATGGAATGATCTTAATTTGCAAGCATGTATCTATATTTCTCTACATATTTCTCACTATATATACCTGTCTATCTACACACACACAGTCTGTGTACTGTCTCATACTGACCACATCATTTTAATTTTAAAGGAAGGTAAACGGCCATTTGGTTGGACTAATTAGTCATTTTACTTCCTACTGATAAAGCAGCAGATACTAATTAATACAAAAACAAATTCTTTCTAGTCCAGCAATAAATGTTGTGTGACTGCCCAGTGCATTACTGACTTCCATTATTGGTCTTTGACATATAATTTGAGGGGATTTTTTTTATGCATCCAGTAGCCTTCTTGGGGAAATATGTCTTCCTTGCACTGACCCTGATCTTTCCTGTTGTTATCCTCATGTGGTGTCCTACCTTCACACATTTCTTCAGTAGGCTATCCTTCTTGGCCTCTGGAGAATTCTTTATTTATTTAAAGCTTTAGTTATTTCTCTGACTCTCTCTCTTTCTCAGATGCTTGCTTATAAAATCTTTGCTTAATATGGTTTCTAACGCATAGCATACGACTTACTGATTACTCTACTCTGACATGTCTCTGTATTACTGAACACTAGAGAACAGGATTATCCAGAACTGAATTCATCCAGATGAAATTTCAACAGTTGTCTCTACAAAGAAATAGTATCATTTTAAAATCTGTTGTTTCTGCTTTCATTCATGGGTAAGTACTAGGCTAGCTTCTGTTTTTGGTCATTTTAATTCTAGCCAATTTCCCTCAAAGGTGAGAATCAAACCCTAAACTATTGTATGTGAGAGGCAAACACCTTGGCCTAACCCCAGCCGACTGCTTGATATTATCACCATCACTATTCCTAACCAACAGCTTAGTCATTCACTGAATTGTTATTTCTGTTCATTACTTTGCACTTTAAACTTCACTAAATCTAAGCTATCACATTTCTGACTAGTTCCTTTTTTTCAAATACATTTTCACTAATTTTACTCTTATGAGTGAAAGACGTGTTGAAACCCTCTATGTCATACACATTCTTCCAGATTACGAGAGGCATTGCTCATAAACGTGCTAAATGTACGCCCTTCAGTACCGAACTCTTATTTCCCTTACTAGTACCAGTCCTGAGAGAGAGAGAGAGAGATAGATAGAGAGAGAGAGAGAGAGAGACAGAGAGAGAGAGACAGAGAGAGAGAGAGGGAGACAGAGAGAGAGAGACAGAGAGAGAGAGAGAGAGAGAGAGAGAGAGAGAGAGAGAGAGACAGAGAGAGAGAGAGGTTATGATTGTCCTCCATGTCTGTGTACTGACTGTTAGGATACCATTGTGGAATAGAACTCATAGCTGTCTGATTTAGTCACACACCCACACCTTGATGTCCTACCTTTATACCTTTACCTGCCCATTTATACATCTTGTGCACTCTTTAGCCATAACCAACAGATGAAGAATCCATGACCTTTATCCAGGGATCAACTTAATTGGTACCACATCATGTTAAGAATGGTGATAAAAAGGACCTAACGTGATGCTGTTTGTGATTCATAGACATGTTAGCTACACTGAAGACAGACCACATTATCTGTTAATTTGCATATCTGTGAACTGGAGTTAACTCTGTGTAGATCGGCTTCATGCAGTAGTTAACTGCATCAACCATATCATGTTCACACAGACAGCTCTCCCTCCTCAGTCCAATGTCCTACACACACAGATACACAATCAAAAACAGATACATACACACCACAGACCCCATAACTGTTCCTGAGGTGTCTGAACATTTTCAATGTCTCCCTTTTCTGGCCTAGGCTATCATGGAAGACTGTGTTTAGTGCCACTGCGGCACATAATGATCAAATAGTCCTTGGTGTCTAGTGCTTCCCCCACCTCCAAATCCCAGTTCCATTTTAAGTACTGTTAAGGCACGAACTTAGTATCCCTACTCTCTAGTGTGCCTCCCACCCATGGTTCCTGCTTCATTTTAAGTGCTATGAAGGCACGAGTGCAGTACCCCTGATGTTTAGTGGTCCACCCTCATCCTCTATTTAAATGCTGTTATGGTAAAAGAATTTTAAAGTTATCTCTGGTAGCTAATGGATCCCTCCCCCATCCCTGTAGTGGAATACTCCCTAGCGGCTAGTGGTTTCCTGTCACCTATTGATGTAGGCTCTGCTTGTTAGTTTAAAGGTATGTGGTGGTATGACAGCCAGCTCAACCCAAATACACACACAAACACACAGCACCCTACCCACACAGTTGCACTTATAGCCACTCATCCATATACACACACCTGACACTCTGGCTACCTTCTTTCTCTAATGCTACCTCCCAGGCAGAAACACGCTGACAGATACACAAACGGCTCCTTGCATGCAACCGTACACACACACACACACACACACACACACACACACACACACACACACACACACACACACACACACACACCTCCTTTTCCTACATTACTAATACACTCTGCAGTATTTGCTTTTACCTTAATGGTTGAATACAAACAACTACAATGATGTGGGATGAACTGCTGTGCTATTATAAATGACCAAGTGATAGTCACCATCCTGGAAGCAGTTCTGGTGGAGAAAGAATGCATGGCTAATTAGCATATGCCTCACCTCCCTACTGCTCAATTAGCATATCACATGGCTGCACAGGCAGTCTGATGTGTTGCTGCACATCTTCGTGCAGGAACATTGTGTTGCAGCTGTCTCCGAATTCAAAAAGCAAGGTGTACACCTCATGGTAACTTTTATGAATTTTACCTGTGGAATACTGTAAAGTACTGGCCTATAAATAAGAAGTTATATCATTTACCAGTGATTTAATAATGTTTTTTCCTATTAAATAGGTTCATAGGTTCATAGGTTCATACTAGGCTATCTGCCCTGGGGCAATTATAAGCCTAGCCCGATTCTGTATGGCTTACGCCACCCCTTGATTTGAGTATACTGTGCCCTTTTTAAGATTTAGTTTACTGTGCCTCTGTCTAATAGTGACACAGGAGTAATCCCTGGGACAAACCTACGATCCCCCATCCACCTATCGAGATTCTTCTTGAAGAGATTCAGTGAGGTGCTCTGCCTCACATGAACTGGAATTTTATTCCAGAGCGAAGGGAGCCTCTGGGTTATGAACCTGTCCCTCCAGCAAGTTCTATTTATTTCTGTGCTGAGGTTCAAGTCCCTCAAGCGTGTGGCTGTAAGGGATTTAGATTTACTGAGGTGGAGCATGTCCATTAATTCTGGATTTGACATAGCTTTGTATGTCAGGCATAGATCACCTCAGAGTAGGCGGTATGCAACTGAGTAGAGCTGGAGTTTTTTTAACTGAGCAGCATATGGCATCTGTTTGAGACCCTTGATCCTCTTGGTGAGATACTTTTGGGGTCTTTCTAATTGCTGCAGGTTTCGGGTAAGGTACATCCCAAAAGGGGCATTGTATTCTATGATGAGCCTGATGAGGGATGAATAAAGGGGCACGATTACCTCTCTTGATCTAGATGTGAAACCCTTCGTGATGAGGTGGGCTATGTAGAAGGTCTTTCTAACCACTTTGGCAATGTGGTTTTCAAAGGAGAGATTGCTATCAACTTGGGTCCCCAGGTCCCTAATAACTTTCTCTGTACTTAATGGGTTTCCGCCTATGTGGTAATTTGTGGGCACATTGTTTTTGCCAAAGGGTATGACTATACATTTTTTGGCATTTAGCTTTAAACAATGGCACTGGCACCAGTTATCTGTCTCTCTGAGACCTTTTTGAAGGATGTTTGTGTCAGCTGGAGAGTCGATGATGGCGCCCAGTTTGCAGTCGTCTGCGAACTTGGTGAGCCATAGTCCTCCCACGTTTGCCTGTACCTCGGAAAAGTATATACCGAACAAGAGTGGTCCCAGGACAGAAACCTGTGGGATGCCACTTGTGACCGGTTTCGAGTCTGACATGGCTCCAGCAACTCTCACTCTGTGGGTTCTGTCTTTGAGCCAGTTTGCGACCCATCTTGTGACATAGGGGTTTATATTTAAGCTGGATAGCTTATCTATGATGCCCGAGTGGGGTATTGTGTCAAATGCCTTTGCAAGGTCCAGATAGGCTGTGTGGACTACCTTCCCTTCATCTATGGCTTTGGTGACTGTTTCAAAGAAGTCAACCAGGTTCAAAAGGCAGGATCTGCCCTTGACAAAGCTGAACTGGGTAGGATCTAGTGTCTGTAGGTCCCCAATGTCTTTGTTTATGAGCTCCATGATGATCCTCTCCATAGCCTTGCAGACTAAGCTAGTCAGGCTTATGGGGCGATAGTTTCCAGGGTCCGTGAGGCTCCACCTTTGTGGAGTGGGACCACTGTTGCTGTACGCCATTCTGTGGGCACATATCCTGTAGTGAGGCTGAGATTGTATAGCTGTTTTATTTGAGGGATTAGTTCCTCTTGGAGTTCATGTAGGACGCAACCTGGGACGCCATCTGGTCCCATGGAAGCAGTGTTTTTTGCTTTGGAGAGGGCAGCCTTCACCTGAGCATCAGAGATGTTTGGGAGGCAGCCCTCTGCTGGGATAGATACTTGCTCTTTTGGGGGGGGGTGGAGAAGTTTGCACTGAACCTGTCTGCCAGGATATTGGTGATGTCTGTGGGTTCAGTGCATTTTTTGTAGTTTAGAATCAACTCAGAACAAGTCTGGAATTTGCATCCCAGTTTCCTAAAATAACTGAAAAAAGCCTTATGATTGTCTTTGGTGTCCTGTGCAATTTTTCTCTTGAAGCTGGCCTTGGAGGATTTTATGATGTTTCGTAATTTTTTGCTAGTACTGATCAGAGATGCCTTCCCTATTAGGGATTTTGCTCTATCATGTAGTAGCTTCCTCCTTCTGTTGTACAGTTTATTTATGGCAGGGGTCCACCAGACTGGATGCCTGCCTTTGGATGATTGGGTCTTGGTTTTGTTTGGGATAGCATGATCCATGCATACCTGGAGATGTCCATAGAATGCATTTATATAGGATTCTGCAGTTTGGGCCGTAGTTTCCACTGGCCCTGGGGCCTTGAAGGATTCCACTTCGGTTTTGAGAAGTGAGAAGTTCGCTTTTGAGAAGTTTTTCACTGTGGTTTTCTGGGCTGGGGATGGGGTCGGGATGTGGACATCCAGTGAAATTAATTTATGGTCTGATCTTACCAATGAGGGATATACTTCTGGTGTGGAGCATAAAGTCCCCATGTTGTTAATGATCAGGTCTAGTATGTTGTCCCCTCTTGTGGGAGTGGTGACTAGTTGTTCCATAACATTTGAGTTTATAATTTCCAGGAACCTTTGGGCTAAGGTGCTGGGGCTTGAGTAGTGCTCCCAGTCAATGTTTCGGTAGTTGAAGTCACCCAATATAATGGTGTTTGGAGAGATCTTCATGTTTTCCAATGTTTTCAGGAAAGCCGAGTGGGATTACTGACTTTGAGAGGGTGGTCTGTAGGATGCTATAAACTGAAAAGCAGTCTTGCCCACTGTTAGTTGCACATGGATGGTCTCTGATACTTCGTGCAATGCCACTAAGCTGGAGGTGTGGATATCCTTGATAAATATGGAAACTCCCCCTCCTTTTGTGGTTCGGTCCGGGTTTTGGGGCCGAAAAGCATGATATGAGGTATAGCCTGGTAGTGCTGGGGTGCTCTCTGGAGCCTTGAACCAGGTTTCTGTCACTGCACAGGTATCAATGTTCTCCATACTGAGGAGAGCTTCGAGTGCGTGCATCTTGAGGTTAAGACTTCTGGTGTTAAGCAGCATTACCCTTAGTTTCTTGTTCCTTGTGCTGTCTATTGGGGTGGGTTTGACTTTTGAGCCTTGCCTAAAAAAAGGCACTATGGGTGTGGCAAGAGCCTTTGCCAATATCCGAAAGCCCAGGGGTGACAGGTGCAAGCCGTCCCTAGCGAAGCAACGTGGCTTGTCAAGCATGTCATCCCAGGCTGACAGACACTGGATCCCCTTTGAATGACACCAAAATTTTAGCCAATTGTTAAAATCGATCATTTTGTCTTTGTACTGTGGCATCATTCTAGGTGAGGGTAAGATGCTGCTCAAGGTCAGGGTCATACCAGCCTGGGCTACATGATCAGAGAGCTCTTCTATGTCTCTTTTCATGTAGTCCAGGGAGGTACATCTCAGGTCATTCACACCAGCATGTACAATGACTGAGTCATATTTGTATTTGCTTTGGAGTGACCTGAGTGCTTGCGTTATGTGGCAGATCCTAGCACCGACAGGCAGCTCACAGTGACCTTCTCTTTATTCAGCCTGGTGAGCGGGACGTCAGTGTGTCTGACAATAGAGTCACCTATTACAAGAGTATCAGGTGTGTTATTCAGCCTTAAGGGCTGTGGCTGCTTGGCACACTGACTTTGTGGGCTATGTGTTGTGCGTGTTTTGTTTTGAGGTAGCATTTGCTTGGATGTCTGCTTTGGAGGTCTCTGTTGCTTAGGTAGATTTTTATTTAGAGCCTCCGAGTATGTTTTTGTGTATTTATGTGCTTGGTTCGTTGATGTGGTGGGACTATGTGATACTGGAATTGTGTTGTGTGAGGTTACCTTCTCCTCCTGACTGGTTACACCAGTTTTGAATTGAGAGAGCTCAGCCTCCAGTTTGGCTAAATAGTTGCATCTCTCACATATATTTGAACCTGTTTGGAGGAGGAGAGGGTTGTCTGTGTACATGAGACAGTTGTAACATTGCCTCAAAATTCCCAGATTCACCAGCTGAACTGGAGAGGAAACCATTGACTGACCTTTGGACATGCTAGAGTAATATAGGGAAACTGAATTTAAGACGGACCAATAGAGGACGGGTAATCGGAGAGAGTATAAGAGGAAGTAGTTCTTATGGTTTAATAGTGCTAACTTGTAGGATTACTTAATTGGACCAGTGAAGGGCCTTAGAATGAGAATATGGTGTTTAAATTGAGAGATAGAGCAGTTCTAAGGGAAAAAGTGATGTCATTATTTCATCACTGTCATATCTGTGATGATCAAATTCATTTAAAAATGAATTGCATTATTTTTTTCTCCAAACTTCAGTTCTGGAGTTCTGTTATTATGCCACTGGCATCACTAGCATTTTTCTTAATTCTCAAAACATTCCTATCACACATCAAAAATTGTTTTCTTTCTTCACCCGTCACGTAAAACACAAAAGGTGCTTATATTATTAAGTCCTGATATATTTCTATTTATTTAGTTTTTATCACGTAGTACCACTGATGTTTCATTATTCCTGTTTGTCCTTGGGTGTCCATTTGAAACTCATTTTATCTCATTTCATCTTTCTTGCTACCTAAAATGCATACAACTGTTCTTTCTAACCAGTTTAGTTAGCTTTTGCTCATTTCGACCTTTGATATTCTGTCCACATTCCATCCTTCTTTCTTCTTTCCTAAGCCTTCTATGACTCCTCCTGTTTTATATGATACATTTTCTCATCAGCATTTGATGCCTTACATTTTTTGTTTGTTCTTCTGTTGGATTCTCTGTCAACCTTCCGTGTCACCATTGGGAGAATACAGAAGCATGTTTTATTTCCATTAGTGCAATGCACTTGTACAACACAAAGCAGTAAAAGAAAGAATATCAGAGGTAAACACAGGTACTTGTAGTGAAATATAACTATCATGAAATGAAAACTGCTGACAGCAATCATGCTATGGTAAAATAACATGGTGCAATTAAATGGTGAGTCGAGTCATAACTGATGCAGAGCACTAAAAACACAGTATGACATCAGAACTCAGCTGCAGATGTTCCATTTGGCCTTATGAGAAAAATGGAAACCCATTTTTATTACTATAGTAAGACCCACTAGGGTATCTACTGTGAAGTATTAACCACAATCAGTGGATGCATTAAGCTTTGGGTTTAGACTTGTATTTCACATTCCATTTTTTGTTTTTATCCTATGGCAATGTGCACATTCTTATGTTATACAGTTTTGTTATCAAACATTTCCACAGGTGTCCGTGTACAATGAAATTTTCTTGAGAGTGGGCTGACACCTACACAAATACACTCTGAAACAAAATATGGAGTATACATCAGAATCTACATAATGGAAGCCAATATCTTTAAAGTGCATATAAAATATTCTTATACTAAAAGAAATGTGCACTGACTATGCATTTATTACTCTTGCCAAATATGGGAGAATACCGAGGAAACTGTACTTAATCACACACACACACACACACACACACACACACACACACACACACACACACACACACACACAAAGAAAATGATGTGTAATCTGAATCAAGGACTCCACAATGATTCACTCTAGGTAGTGAGTCATGTTAGTTATAAATTTAATTTTCTTCGGCGTCTTAAGCTTCACTTCATCCTACACATTTTTTTTCTAGAGATTTCATTACTTAGGCACATAATATTCTGAAGAATATATAAGACCAAGATAAAGAAATGAGAAAAATTCTTAGCATATTTATATTACATTTAATCTAATGCATTAAATATTTTGCAGTGAACAGGCAACGCAGTGCAGATATTTCTAGAATACTAGAAACTACAGAATCTCTTCCTCTGGACTGACATTTAGTAAACAAAGTTTTCACCATTTTAAATGATATTATCCAACATGTAAGGCTTTACTAAATAGACTGGAATATTAACAATCCTTAATCAGTACAACACAAGGGGTAGGCTTCTGAATGTAAAGTGCTAAGCTAGATTAATAAGCCTACTTAGATGTGTAAAGTTCTGCAATATTAAATTAATAGCTTTATTAAGGCAGAAACGTTAACGTGGAATTTTACGTTAGATGGTTTTAGTTGCAATATTGGCTATTTGTCAAGATATCTGATTTTTTTTTTCTTTTTTGTAATACAGTTTAAAAGATGTTCTTTGCAGGGTACAATGTTTATGAATCTTTCTTGTTATACATTGTTTATAGTTTTTCTTATGACCTAAACTCATATATGGCAAGATATTCATAGAATAAAGCAGATCAGCTGCAGAACAAGCATATTTACTAATTTTTTATACAATTACTTGCTGTGGTCTCCACAGATTACTTGTTTTTCAAGATCTTGCTCTTGCCCAAGCCTTAAATGTTTTTGGAGCTACTGAATCCATTAATCTGGGCTACTGGTTTCCATTACAGCAGTTCCATTTTAGCTGTGCATTAACAGATGCAGACAGATAATATGGTTACTTAAAGTTGTCCCTGTCTTCACAGAACACCCTACACTTCATTTGCATGGTCTTCATACCATATATATCCTATGT
>NC_056743.1:1027292639-1027385139 GCF_019279795.1 Protopterus annectens
TGTGACGTCATCACTTTGTACCATCAAGCTCTTATAATAGCCAAAGGCAGGCGTTTTGCACCTTACCAACACTCAAAGCCAGAACCCCTACCCCTACAGAAAGATGGACTCTGAAAGAGATACCTCATGCCTTTTCTCAGAGAAATATTTATGAAGACCCTGTAGAACATAAAATAGGTGTTGAAAAGATAAAAAAAAATAAAAGAAACAGTAAGGAGTACAAATATACAGGATAAAATATAGGATTAATTAATGGACAGATAAATTAAAACAAAATTAAGAAAGGCTCCTATTGGAAAACATCACATCCAGATGCAGTACCTAACTTCTGGCCAGAAGTATTAAAGTCTTTGCACAAAGATTTAGCCTTGATTAAGAATTATATGTGCATCCCGAACAGAGGCCATCCTGGTTGACCGAAAAAATAATACTCGTCCTTAAGAGTGAACCTGTAAACCATCCAAAAAACTATAAACCAGTAACTTGCCTTCTGATTTTGTGTAAACTTTATACTGGAATTGATGCAGACAGAGTTTATAGTCATTTAGAAAAAAGTACACTCATGGCAACAGAACAAGAGGGTAACAAAAGAAAGTCATACAGAACAATGGGTCATTTGTTGCTAAATAAAGCCGTAATAGAAAATTGTGAAAAAAGGAAGAATCTAAGTATGGCATGGATAAATTACAAAAAAAGCATTGGATGGCATCCCACATTCATGGATAAAGGAGTGCTTACAGATGTTTTAGATACACCCGACAATGATCAATTACATTACAGTGACCATGAAACAGTGGCAAACCACTTTGCAGTTAATCCATAACATAGGACAAATTATCATCCCAGGGATAAAAATTCAAAGAGGGATATTTCCAGGATAATTATTGGTCACTGCTGCTGTTTTGCCTTGTCCTTAACCCACTACGCTGCTTATTTAACAGATTGGGCCATGGTTAAAATTTGGCTCCCAGAAAGCAACAATGTGCAAAGACATATTTTCTCTTTGAGGAAGACTGAAAACTGCATAGTTTGTCATATTATAGGTTCATAGGTTCATACTAGGCTATCTGCCCTAGGGCATTTATAAGCCTAGCCAGAGTGTGTTTGGCTTTCGCCACCCATTTTAAATGAATTTTGCTATGCCCTTTTTCGAGGTTAGTATACTGTGCCTCTGTCTAACAGTGACACAGAAGTGATACCCGTGGTAAACCTACTATCTCCCATCCACTCATCAAGATTCCTCTTGAAGAGAGTCAATGAGGGACTCTGCCTAACCTGGACTGGGATTTTATTCCAAAGTGAAGGGAGCCTCTGGGTTATGAATCTGTCCCTCCAGCATGTCCTATTTATTTCAGTGCTGAGGTTCAAGTCTCTCAGCATGTAGCTCGATGGGATTTGGATTTTCTGAGGTGCAGCATGTCCATTAATTCCGGGTTGGACATGGCTTTATATGTCAGGCACAGATCGCCTCTGAGCAGGCGATATGCCACTGAGTAGAGCTGGAGTTTCTTTAACCGGGCAGCATATGGCATCTGTTTGAGCCCTTTGATCCTCTTGGTGAGGTACTTTTGGGGTCTTTTCAGTTGCTGCAGGTGTCTGGTAAGGTACATCCCAAAAGGGGCATTGTACTCAATTATGGGCCCGATGAGGGATGAGTAAAGAGGCACAATGACCTCCCCTGATCTAGATGTGAATCCCTTCATGATTAGGTGGGCTATATAAAATGTTTTTCTAACCACTTTGGCCACGTGGTTGTCAAATGAGAGATTGCTATCAACTTGGGTCCCCAATTACTTCTTCCGTACTTAATGGATTACCACCTATGTGGTAATTTGTGGGCACTTTGTTTTTGCCAAAGGGGATGACTATACACTTTTTGGCGTTTAGCTTGAGGCCATGGCTTTGGCACCAGTTGTCTGTTTCTATGAGGCCCTTTTGTAGGATGCTTGTGTCAGCTGGAGAGTCTATTATGGCGCCCAGTTTGCAGTCATCTGCAAACTTGGTCAGCCACAGTCCTTCCGTGTTAGCCTGTACCTCCGAGAAATATATACCGAACAAGAGAGGTCCCAGGACTGAGCCTTGTGGGATGCCACTTGTAACTGGTTTGGAGTCTGACATAGCTCCAACAATTCTAACCATGTGGGTTCTGTCCTTGAGCCAGTTTGCAACCCATCTAGTGACATAGGGGTTTATATTTAAGCTGGTGAGCTTATCTATAATGCCAGAGTGGTGTATTGTATCGAAGGCTTTTGCAAGGTCCAGGTAGGCTGTGTGGACCACCTTCCCCTCGTCAATGGCCTTGGTGACTGTTTCAAAGAAATCAACCAGGTTTAAGAGGCAGTATCTGCCCTTAGCAAAGCCAAACTGGGTAGGATCCAGTGTCTGTAGGTCCCCAATATCTTTATTTATGAGGTCCATGATGATCCTTTCCATAGCTTTGCAGACCAAGCTAGTCAAGCTTATGGGGTGATAGTTTCCAGGATCCGTTGAGGCACCACCTTTGTGGAGAGGGACCACTGTTGCTGTACGCCACTCTTTGGGTACATATCCTGTAGTAAGGCTGAGATCGAACAGTAGTTTTATGTTTGGGTTTAGTTCTTCTTGGAGTTCATGTAGGACTCAGCCCGGGACACCATCTGGTCCCATTGATGCTGTGTTTTTTGCTTGGAGAGGGTGGCTCTTACCTGAGCATCTGAGATGTCAGGGGGGGGGGGGCAGCACTTTACTGGGATAGATATTTGCCCTTTTGGTGGGGAAGGGGGGGAGAAGTTTGCGCTGAACCTGTCAGCTAGGATGTTGGCAATGTCTGTGGGTTCGGTGTATTTTTTGTCATTTTGGACTAATTCTGAGCATATCTGGGAATTCCCACCCAGGTTCCTAACATAACTAAAGAAAGCCTTGTGATTATCCTTAGTGTCCTGTGCAATTTTTCTCTCGAAGCTGGCCTTAGATGATTTTATGATTTATACTGATCAGAGATGCCTTCCCTTTTTGGGATTTTGCTCTATCATGTAGTAGCTTCCTCCTTCTATTGTATAGTTTGTTTATGGCTGGGGTCCACCAGACAGGATGCCTAACTTTGGAGGATTGGGTCTTGGTTTTATTTGGGATTGCATGATCCATGCATTCCTGAAGGTGTTCATAGAATGCGTTTATAAAGGATTCTGTGGTCTGGGCCGTATTTTCCACAGGCCCGGGGGCTTTGAAGGATTCCACCTCAGTTTTGAGGAGTGTGAAATTTGCTTTAGAGAAGTTTTTCACTGTGGTTTTCTGGGCAGGGGCTGGGGTCGGGATGTGAATATCTAGTGGGATTAGTTTATGGTCTGACCTTACCAGTGGGGGATACACTTCTGGTCTGGAGCATAGAGTCCCCATGTTGGTGATGATCAGGTCCAGTATGTTTTCCCCTCTTGTGGGAGTGGCAACAAGTTGTTCCATAGCATTTGAGTTTATAAATTCTAGGAACCTTCGGGCTAGGGTGTTGGAGCTAGAGTAATGCTCCCAGTTTATGTTAGGGTAGTTGAAGTCACCGAATATAATGGTGTTTGGAGAGACCTTCATATTTTCCAGTGTTCTCAGGAAGGCTGAGTGGGGTTCCTGGGTTTGGGAGGGTGGTCTGTAGCAGGCTATAAACTGGAAGGCAGTTTTACCCACTGTTAGTTGCACATGGATAGTCTCTGATGCTTCGTGCTGTGCCACCAACCTGGAGGTGTGGGTATCTTTGATGAATATTGATACTCCCCCTCCTTTTGTGGTTCGGTCCAAGTTTTGGGGCCTTAAAACATGGTATGAGGTATAATCTGGTAGTGCTGGGGTGCTCTCAGGAGCCTTGAACCAGGTTTCTGTTACTGCACAGATATCGATGTTCTCCATGCTAAGGAGAGTTTTGAGTGTGCATCTTGAGGTTTAGACTTCTGGCATTGAGTAGCATTACTCTTAGTTTCTTATCCCTTGTGATACCTATGGAGGTGGGTTTGTCTTTTGAGCCTTGCCTAAAAAAGGCACTATGGGGGTGGCAAGAGCCTTTGCCAATATCCGAAAGCCCAGGGTGACAGGTGCAAGCCGTCCCTAGTGAAGCATCGTGGCTTGTCGAGCATGTCATCCCAGGCAGACAGGCATTGGTTCCCCTTTGAATGACACCAATACTTAAGCCAATTGTTGAAATTGATCATCTTGTCTTCATATTGTGGCATCATTCTTGGTGAGGGTAAGATGCTACTCAAGGTCAGGGTCATACCAGCCTGGGCTACATGCTCAGAGAGCTCCTCTATGTCTCTTTTCATGTAGTCCAGGGAGGTATGTCTCAGGTCATTCACACCAGCATGGACAATGACTGAGTCATATTTGTACTTGCCTTGGAGTGACCTGAGTGCTTGTGCTATGTGGCGGATCCTAGCGCCCGACAGGCAGCTCACCGTGACCTTCTCATTGTTCAGCCTGGTGAGCGGGACGTCAGTGTGCCTGACGATAGAGTCACCTATTACAAGTGTATCAGGTGTGTTGTTTAGCCTTAAGGGCTGTGACTGTTCGGCACACTGGCTTTGTGAGCTATGTGTTGCACGTGTTTTGTTTTGGGGTAGCGGTTGCTTGGGTGTCTGCTTTGGAGGTCTCTGCTGCTTAGGCAGATTTTTATTTAGAGCCTCCGAGTATGTGTTTGTGTGTTTATGTGTTTGGTTTGCTGTCGTGGTAGGTCTATGTGAAACTGGAATTGTAGTGAGTGTGGTTTCCTTCTCCTCCTGACTGGTTATGCCAGTACTGAGTTGAGAGAGCTTAGCCTCCAGTTTGGCTATATGGTTGCATCTCTCACATGTGTTGGAATTTGTTGGGAGGAGGAGAGGGTTGTCTGTGTATATGAGGCAGTTGTAACATTGCCTCAAGATTCCCAGATTCACCAGCTGGACCGGAGAGGAGATTGACAACTGACCTTTGGACATGCTAGAATAGTATTGGGAATTCCTTTATAATTGAAAAAAAGGGCCAATGGGGAAGAAAGTACTCAAGGGGAGTTTGTGAGGGTGTTGTGCTTTTAATTTTTTAGTGCTGACTTATATAATTGCTTTAGTGAGCAAGTGCCAGGCTTTAGAGTGGGAATAGGGTGTTTATTATGAGAACTAGATCAGTTCTAAGGGAAAAAGTGAAGAGCAGACTTTGTGGAGCCGAGAATGGTTTAAACCCAATTAAGTGAGCTGCTATGCAAAATCACGCAAAGCCGCGCTAAAGCAGGTTTTATACAGGGGGACTTGAAAGAGCTAGAAATTGGCCCAAAACAGCCAATAGACTACCAGATTCTTGTGCTCGGAACACTCCTCCAGGGATAGATAGGCTGCTGCAAGCTCCCCAGTCTGAAAGCACAACTGCAAGTTGTTAAAATTTTCTCAGAGGCTATAAGAATGTCATTTCATCTTGATAAATGTGCAAAAGTAATGTTTAAATCAGAAAAGTTACATTATCAAGAAAATATCAGTCTGGGACAGGAATGGGATATAAAGGAACTTGACCAGGAAAGAGAGTATAAATATTTGTGAACTGATGACGGATCAGTGATAAAACATGAACAAATGCAAATAAAACTCAGTAAGGAATACTTCAGAAGACTAAAACTAATATGGAAAACAGCCTTTACATGTAGGAATAAAGTCCGAACTATAACCCAATTTGCTGTTCCTGTTCTAACTTACAGTTTTGGGGTGATTAAGTGGCCCCAAAAGGTATTGGATCAGTCGGACAGGAAAATAAGAAAAATGCTTCATGCTTATCAAATGATATGTAAAAATCAGTGTATACCAATATTATATATTCCTTGTTCTGAAGGAGGTATGAGCCTCCTCAAAATATATTACATGTATAGATCCGCAGTCATGAGACTGCATACATATCTGCTGACCTCATCCGATCCAAACTTAGTGAAAGTTTTAAAACATGAGAAGCCTAAGATGACTTCCATGCTTAGTTCAGCAGAAGCATATCAGTGTCAAGTGGGGAATGGAAATCAGATCAGAAGAAGACAAAAATCAGACAGCAGCTGAATGTACCAAAACCCCCCAAAAGAATATAAGGAGAAGGATCGGATGAAAAGGAAAGGCACGTTGAAAAGGCATAAATATTGTGGCATGTACAGACATTTCATGGAATAATGTCATGTTGATCAGGATTTATCACAGGAATGATTATGGAAAGATGAATTGAAACCAAAAGATAAAAGGTTAATAATGGCAGCCCACGATAGTGGACTATGCACGTTAGCTTACAAAGTCCATTTAACAGGTGGGAGAAACATACAAATGCAGGTTCTGCAAAAAATTAAAACAAAAAAAAAAGAACTGGTAACAGTTGCACATCTTGTTGTTGGGTGTGATAAGCTCATTGCAGAAGGCCTATATTCCGAAAGCACAATAATATGGCAAGACTGTTGCACTGGGTATTGTGCAAAGACTACAATATTGAATCAATTAAGAAGCTTTGGAAACACAAACCACAAAGCAGTATAGAGAGTTATGCAGTTTTATAGCATATGGGATCACCTATTACCAAGAGTTCAAAAAACAGATGCAAGAAAACCAGATAATAGTAGTCCAGCAAAAAAAAAAAGACAAAAGTAGCACTGATTATTGAAATTGCTACATCTGATTATAGTGTCATTTGTACAGACAGGACAGAAAATATGAGGATTTGTAAGCAGAAAAGACAGTAATGTGGAAGAAGGATTCACAGACAGCTGTAATAGGAGCAATACATTTAGTAAAAAATAATTCAGTTGTATTTAGATATGCTACCAATACATGTAATTTCATAAGAATTACCAGAGGAGTCAATTCAGGGCACACTGTGGGTGCAGCAAAGAGCACTTTTATCTAATGTCAAAGACTGAAACAATATCAATTTCATGAATTGTAATCATACCCTGACTTTAGAAGAGGGTCCATTCCTGTCATGATATTAGAAACCCAAAAGACTTGGAGAAATTAAACCGAAGGAGAGTCTCTGAAAGAGAAATGTCCATTCCCTTCCTACCAGCCTGTCCTGCTGGCATTGTAGCATCTTTCAAGAGCTTATATTATCAATATCACAGACAGCTTGTAATCTAGTAATGCTCTAAAATATTCAGTTTGTATTTCTCATCACCCATAAAATTATCTATGATTTCTTTAAAAAACACAGTAAACTATACTGTTTAACTAAGAATGACATACTGTTTCATAACTTAAGCAGACTGTTACAAACTAATTTCTGGTTTTGCTGTTTTTTTTTTATTTAATTTTAATGCTAATTTACCTGACCTGGTTGTATCCACATAGATTGTGAATTCAAAAAGAACTAGGTCTGACGTGGCACTGGAGATCAGGTTGTCACTTGTCCAGTGATCAAAGTATGTTGCTTGTTCAAGTAATTGGTAATTTTTCACATTTCCTTCTAACAATCTAAATTCTTATCAAGGCTATTCAGTTTAAAAATATACCTTCTTCTTTCTTAATTCAGTCCTTTCATATTTACCCTGTCCTTACACCTATGCAATTCCTGCTCTTAATTTCTCTTCTCATGTCTTTCTCTCCTTCTTCAGCCACCTCACACTAATTTCTCCCTTCTTTTCTGTCTTTGACATTTCATTTTTCTATTTTCACATCCTACCGTATCCTCAGTAAAACAGCATCATTCAGACCGCCATCAGGGCTTACATCTAGTCTCATCACATGTTATTCTCTCACTGCCCCCTACCTTGTCTTACTCCCAGTCCTTCACTGTTCTTGTTCACTCATCTGTTTCTCATTCTATCATCAGCTTCCAACATCTACAGTAATCCAAAATTAATTTCTTGTTTACCGAACATCACTCTTTTCTACCCTTCACCTTCAACCACCCTACCCTATTGTGTAGTCTTCCTTATACAGTTTTTATCATTTCCTCTCCTCTTCTCTCTTACCAGCTCCAATCCTCCCATTTTTCCTTTATCATTGGCTCACGTTTATTGACTGTTCAATACATTTCTGTTGTGTCTCAGTAATCAGATTATCAACTGTTAGCTCACTCTACTTGGAACACCTAACACTATTTTTAAACTATAAAAGTTGTACTTACCTTTATAATTCTTAGCTCCATCCTAATTACAGTTTCTTGACCAACGTATTTAAGCATTCCTCCCCTCATCTTGTGTCTTCTTAACTTTAAGCATTGTTTAACTCTCCAGGCTCAGAAACAACAGTCATGCCCTGCTCTTACCCAGACTACTGTATGCTGCCATGTCTCCTGCTAACCTGAAGCTTTGTTTTATCGGCAGGTAAGAACCAATGCATCATTGGGCCACCAAACTAAATACAAACCGTGTGAGGAGGAAAACTATAGCTAGTTATTCCATTAGGAAGCAAGACTAGGTTGGATTCAGTACAAATCAAATTTTTCCTCTTCTGTTCACAGATAAGCTACTCTACAGTTCAGTTTGCCCTTACATAACTATCACATGCAGGAGTCATGACATTCTTAGATCGTGAGTAGTAAACTTCTGAATATTTTTAGAGGCCCTAATAAATTTGATGTGGAATTACTTCATTCTTAGATCCACCCCATTCATTGCACAACATACTAGCAGAAGTCCTCAGAGTTTTAGAGAACTGAGCAATATTTGTTCATATAATCAAGCCTTTTTCATTGCTAACCATACCTCTCAACTGTCCAGATTTTTGCCTCATATTTTTGATACATTCCTCTTAAAACGTGTGGTTTTCTTGCAAACCATTGTGGATCACTGATGATTGAAATCACTAAATAATGACATACATCAGACTTTCAGATATATTCTTTACAAAATGCATGCTAACACAAATCTTGATATTCTAGTAACTTTCTAAGTTTTTGAGAGCAATATTTAAAATCTGTCCCCCATTATTTTAGGCTTTGTCCAGATTTCTTGCACTAAGAAGTTGAGAGGTATGTTGCAAACTGGAAGTGTTGGAGACACATTACATAAGATAAAATTTATCACACTCCGT
This sequence comes from Protopterus annectens, assembly GCF_019279795.1. NCBI lineage: Eukaryota > Metazoa > Chordata > Ceratodontiformes > Protopteridae > Protopterus > Protopterus annectens. Next base: position 1,027,301,621 of record NC_056743.1, read on the forward strand.
TTCCTTCCTGCCAGTGGTATTGCCAGGATATATGGAATTAGACACCAACTTTGAGAATGTATTCCCATCTCACAAAAGTGTAGCCTCCCCCCACCTACAAAAAAAGTACTTTTAAATTAACAGCAAACAAAACAAAGGAAAAAAAAACAGGATAAGTGTGCCTTTTTAAACTGAAATTCTAGTGCACCTCTTTGCCCAGAAATAAAATATTTTTAAAAAATGTAGACAGCAGTGTTTAGAATGTATGTCTGGTTACTACAATGCTTTCAGTACATCCTCCTCCACGTAGAATTTTACCTGCAATCATTGTTTTCTCAAACCTAGCTACATGTGCCTTTGTTTTTCACACTCTACTTTCTCCCTTCCCAGTCTTTAGACCCACCCCTATCATTTTTCTTTTATCCTTTCATTTCATATTTTCATTGCTTTTAATCACTAGCTTTAAAGCAACTGTCTACTTCTTTTCCTGCTCTGGAAGGAATACACATATTTGTCTGATGTGGTTATAACTGGAACAGGATTCACCAATTACATTTAGTTGAATCCTCTGTCAGTGCATAAGTCAGTATTTTGAGTGAGACTGTGGAACTGTATGCATAAGACAGCTTCCTGTTAGCCTCAAGGTTACACAGTCTTGGAGTCAGTGTATTCAGAGATGCAGGTGTACAGGGTATGTAACTTACCTTTATGGGAACTGCAAAGGAGCTTACCCTACCTACTGCAGAAATGTTCTTTATTACTTTACTTTTTTCATGTACTTGCAGTTTAAACTGTTTTAAGATTTGTTGTGAATCCAGTCACCAAAGTAACTAACCAACTAATTAAAACTTTGATAGAAATAAAACAAATAAGTATATTAATAAAAACTGTTGCTAATGTATAAGCTGTGCAATCTATGGGCATGTCTTCCCTTTCTGGCCAGAATACATGAACACACGATCTCGGTCTGTAGCAAGTGGTGAGTATTTAGATCTGACCTTATTTTAAGTAAATGTGGCAGTAGAATATTTATAGGAGAAATGCATTAGTAGGTGATTTTTGTATTAATCAGGAGAGCAAACACTTCAGATGTTGATGTTTTTATAGGCTCATAAGTAAACACTAGGCTAACCGCCCTTGTGGGCCATTTTAAGTCTATCCAGTTGTTTTTCTTTTAAAGGTGAAAATCAAACCGTCTAGCTCGTCACTGCAAGGTAAACACCTTAAGCATTATACCAACTCTCTAACAAAATTTTATTAATATTAGATTCCTATGCTAGTACTAGATTAGTTGCTATTGTGTACTATTATGAGTCTAGACAATTTCCCCTTAGTGAGAATCAGTCTGTGTACTTCTTGGCTGTGAGGTAAACACCTTGACCACTATACTAACCTTCAACCCCTTTTCAGAAATATAAGTTGGGGGGGAACAGTGTTACTCAAGGGACAGACTGTGAAGTAAGCAGGTAACAGTAGCCCTTTCTTTGCTGATTTACTTAAAGAAAGCCTGTACATTTTATGCTAACTAAGACTTTAAATGTACATCCATATTACAGGTTATCATACCTGAATTATTTCTTAGAAACACTCATATGTACTTGAATATTGCAACTGCACATATGAGTTGCTTGGAATTTTTGCTCTGTTCTTACTGTATAATTTCTTACCGCTACTAATTTCCAGGCACAGTTAATGGTCACTCTAATGTTTTAGATGACATGAGCTGTTTTGGGAGCTTCCCAAAAGCACACTAATCTGTCTAATTAATGTACAATAGGATTGTTATGATAGACACATTCTTCTGATTTACTAAAACAAGGTGACATTAGAATCAAGCTGCCATCTGCGTCTGTGGTCTGTGTGCAATATCCGCAAACATACCTTCACTTTAAATTCTGCAACATTCTACACTGTAAAGCAGCTGACACTGTATATTTTATACTGAACATTTCATCTATAAATCACTTCAGCCTGGGTCAGTTCCTGGCAGAAATCTATTACCATCTCCCAGTAGCTGTTATGTGCATATTGTAGGAATGCTCAGTCTGTATTATTATAGTTATCAATAAATGGGTACAAAGTCACAAAATCAACAGCTCAGTGTATGCTTATCACCACTGTAACGGACAGGCTAATAATAAGTATCACGCGCTATAAAAGCATGGCCTCTCAATTACAGTAGTCTTATGTATGTGAAGAGTGGGTAATAACAGTACTGAGACATATCAACAGTGTCACTCAGAGGAGATTTGCACCATGCCTGCCCATGCTACATTAATTATGTGAAGAAACACACAGCCCTAGCATTTGTGCTGTGTGTGAATCAACTATTCTCTACATGTATTGCATTAAAATCAGGCATGTATATTTTAGAGTCAATTCCTACAATATGAATGGCCAGGTAATATGGGACTTATTTTGCACTGTGCTGTTAACTATGTTCAAAAAGAGGGATTTGCATTCAGATATTCAAAGGGAGGTGATAATTTATAGATCTGTGTATATCTATAGTGATGGTGGGGGTCTGTATGTCCTCTTTTACTGTGTAATCACTAGCAGACAGACATTATAGGCTGAGAAGTCCATTCCCACTTAGTGGAGTAACATATGTAGAGCTCTTGTATTGCGCACATGGACTATTTGTGATAATCAAAGAAGGGAACAGCGCAGGGTTCTTCAAAACTGTAGTATGAAGGCTGCAGCCTTAAAAGCCCACAGTATCAAAGGCAGATTAAGAAATGCATGTTTTATTAAAACCATGATTAATGGCTGAAGGCCTAATTAAAGAAAATGAGCCTAACTAAATGTTCTCTGCCCAGGGCTAGATCCATCACAAGGTGATCTAAACAGTTGCCTAAGGCCTGGTACTGGCTAGCTGGCCTTGCCATGACCATTCAATATTAAGTTAAAAGTCTGTTAGTTTATAGCCTGCTACAGCTGCAGAAAAAATGTTTGGCAAACGCAAATCTGTTTATAAGTCCACTCAGCAGTTACTCTCACAGCTGCTTATGTTGCTGGCTGCAGTCTCACTGGCAAATGCTTTGAGCCTATGAGACAGAAGCCTAGATGCAGACTTCCGAGAACTTGGAAAGGGCCTGATTTGAAAGTCAGGCAAATAGGAGATGCAGCAGTACATTTCTTATATTAACTTGTGTAGGGGAGTGAGTGAACATTGTTAAATTTCTTCTGGATGGAAACTGGGATGAAGCACTGAAAAAGAGGATTTGAATGGCTGCAGCAAAAATAATCCCAGGTTGCTAGACAGCATTGTGTGTGTGTGTGTGTGTGTGTGTGTGTGTGTGTGTGTGTGTGTGTGTGTGTGTGTGTGTGTGTGTGTAAAACTCCTCAGTTAGAGGGGCTGTTTATTTAAGTGGCTCACAGAGTCACACAAGCTCAAACCATTTCCCTTAAATTTGGGAGGTAAGAACCTTAATCTTCCACACCAACTGACAGGAAATCCTTTAACTACTACTATCAATGTGATAAATAGTAATATCCTAACTATGAATGCATTTTTAATTTAGCTTGTTTTTTTGCAGACACTCAAGTGTGAAATGCAGTGTGGTTGAGTTACAATAGTTTGTCTAGCACTTAGTGTATGTGAATAAGGATATGAGTTGTTAAATAACTGCTTCCTGAAGTATTCCCTCAGCTTTCCTTCATATTCTGTGTAACACAGCCAATTAACTTCACTATACAGTACTCCTGGGCTGCTGCTGAAAAGGAACACTTGGATGCAGTGGGCTGAATCAAATTGTTAGCAAATGCATTGCACATTTGTATTCTGAATTCCTCCACCCTTCACATAGATGTTAATTAGTGTGAATTTCAGCACATCTCTTGTTGTTTAATGGGTTGCAAGATGCATTTTCACTAAATATGAGTATCAGGGAAAGAGAAGTTTACTATTCCTCATGCTAAGTCTGTTTTCAATGTAGAGTGTGTTTTGTTTAATACATGGCTGTTAGTGTTTTCTGTAAAATTTGAAATAAAAGTTTTAAATGAAATGTAAATGCCTGTGGTAAATGTAAAAGTAAAAAAGGAAATAGTATGTGCACTGACAGGTTTGAACAGTGCATATGGTAATTGGGGAGATACAGCCAAGTAATGGGATATTGGTATGGGTAGCATGGTCCTGGATTCACTACTCTGCATGGGATCCCATTTGCTCATGATGTGGCTGTGTTGATTCTGGAGATATATGCCACAACCATATATCATTATTAATCATTTAAGTAGGTCAGACCTGAACGATGTCAGATGCGATAGCTATTCTTGATGACAGAAAAGACATAGGGAGGCCAAAAATGAGATGTAGGTGTTTTACAAGCATGTAAGGCCTCTCAAAATAGGATAAGGCCTCTCAAAATAGGATGTCGCATGCAGTAACATTTCTGAGTTTTGTTCAACTTGTGGGTTGTTAAATAAATGCAGCTGTAGCATTTATATTGTCTTCAGTTGTTTTGCTTTATTAATTGCTCTAAATGAAATGCTTCATCATTAATAGACCTGGATTGTACAATATAATCTAAAAATGTGGCATTTTAGTAATATGTTTTTGCAGCACCTTCTTTACAACTGCCACCAACGGCAAAATACTTGACATTTGTCAGGTCTATACTATGCCTTATTTAGAGTGATAATCAAAACTAATCCTCAACTTAAATTATATTGTTATTATTGCATATTACTTACATACAGTCTTCTCTACAAGATTTGTTTGTAAAGGATTTCAGCATTTAGCTAAAAACAGTTACTCTGGCAGTTATAACAGAGGACTAAAGCTTTGACTTGTTAATGAACTGCTTCCTGTGGCAAGGATGCAGGGTTTTAAACTTTCCATCTTCACTTACCTACCATGTGACATTGAGCAAATCACTTAACCAGGCAGTGTTTTGCAGCAACTGAGAAGTTGGGTAGACTTCTTAACAGTTTGCAAGACTGCGTATGTAGTAACTAGGAACTTGTTGTTGTTACTGGATAGCTTTTCCCTGTATCATAGGCATTGTAGCTCAGGGAGTGTTCTGGCAATATTACAGCCCAACTTTTTTTAATGCGACGTAGGCAATTTATTCATCAAGGGCAGCACATACTGCATTTGCAGCTGAAGCAGTAGAAAGTAGAGTTTTTTGCCAGCAACAACCTCTGCATTGGCAATAGTTCTCTTTAATATGAAATTACTCAGATGGCTTTTATTTTTGCAGAGATTATGCATATTAACTTAGTATACATTATTAGGTGGTTAATATGTCTTATGATCTCATAAATATTCTTCTACTTAACTGTACAATACATGGCTGGATCTTATTGTATGATGTTAGTAATCTTTAAAAAAGTATGTAGTTCATCCAAAGTTACCAATAACGTACATATAATTTATTTCTTCATAACAATAATTGGTGTACATAATCAAAGTGGCTATAATTGCTGCTAGGGGTGAGGCTGGAGAGCTCTCTGTCTGGATGAAACTATCTTATGCTTAATCTTCTGGTCATTTTTAAAGCAGACTTTAATGTAGCTTTGTAGGACTAGTGTGCATGAGTGTATGTAAATTAAGTTGCAATAATCTGGATGCTATTTGTGTGGAATAAACTTGAAATATCGGACTTTGGTCATTATTATTATTTTTTATATACAGATATCTGAGAAGGATGCTGTCAACAACATAGCCATAATTGTTTGGTTTGGTGATATTTGTGGATACAAATGACTGTCCCTGTTGAGCTGATAGTTAAAGAAATCAATAGTCAGTCTTTGCAGGAAAAGCGTGCATTTATGTAAATCATGAACAGTTTACTGTGGCCATTGTTATCACAAACAAACATGTGATGTGTACACAGTATATAACTTGGCTGTAATTGTTGAGTATGGATATTGGTGGATTATACTGAGAGCAGTTTGAGTGGTGTTTTTTGGTTGAAATGTTCTGACATGGGTGCTTTTGTTATTGCTGTTTCGGGCATTTTTTTTCACTGCTTAATGAAAAAAATATTAAAAACTGCAGATTTAAGATGCGCTCTAACAAGTGTTGCTGTATTAATCAAGAAATCTAATTTAAAACAATCAGGAAGGAGAATCAAAGAACTCCTGCATTTATGCATGGTCCTAACAATGTGTAGAGGGGGCCCATGGTTTGAAAACAGCCTGGGGCCCAAGGTACACTTAATCAGCCACTGGCCAGCTACATTTTCAATGAAAGTACAGTTGTGTAGGTTACCATTACAGTACATGTTCAAATGATCACTACTGCAGTAGCATTAGATATATTGGTTATATCCTGTACCTTCCATACTGCCAAACCATCAGTCAGCTCAAGCATAAACAACACAACAAAATACAAGGAGGGTGGAGGATACTGCAACACTGATCATCTGAACATCTACTGTTATGGTTAGTTTACCTGCAAAACTGTACTATATTCATCATATTGATTACTGCTGTAGTTGCCTTAGCTATATGGGTAGATTACACTAGCTTACTACATTTGAGAGGTAGAAGGAGAAGAGTCCAGGAGCCCCTAGAGAATGGTCCTAGCAAAGCATGATATAGGCCTAGAGAAGGAATCAAGCCTATAGTGCTTCATAAAGTATGTATAAAGGACCAGGTTGCAGCTTGTACAATCCAACCCTTTCATAAAAGCTATAGATGAAGTTAAGGCACTGCTAGAGTGGGCTTTGATCCTGCCTGGAATACTTTTGTTGTAGTGAGTATATCAAAAGTTAATAGCCTTAGAGTACCATTTGGAAATAGCCTGTTTTGACACAGGTGTTCTTTCATATCACATTTACAAGAAATGAACAATTGCTCTGAAGATCTGAAAGATTTAGTTCTATCAAGAAAGTACCTGAGTTGTCTACGAACATGCAAATTATGGAGTATCAGACCTCTCAACCGCACTGAGTTACTCATTTTTTACCGAGTTTTAGGGTTCAAATGAAGGGGTGCCACGATTCCCGAGTGGCACCCCTTCATTTCCATTTTTTCTATGTATTTTTAATGTTTTTTTAATATTCGCGCTGTCGGAGCTGACATCATCACATACGCGATGACGTCAGCTCCATCAGGGCTACCAGCCTATCAGATTTGAGCTCCTTGGAGCGTTATTCATGCAGAGCTCTAATGCAAGCAGGCGGGAATTGTAGCGCTAAACGGAATGGATTATTTTGTCGGTGGGAGCAGCAGAAGCAGAACTAAATGGATTGGATTATTAATATGTCGGGGAGCCAAACGGATTATGTCGGAGCAGGCAGGAATAAACAGATGGCATTGGCAGCACTGAACTTTGTGTGGAAAGCAGCACACAAGTAAGTGTGTGAGCATGCAGGAACGAACAAATGGTGTGCGTGTGCGTGTGCGTGTGTGTGTGTGTGTGTGTGTGTGTGTGTGTGTGTGTGTGTGTGTGTGTGTGTGTGTCTCTATCTGTCTGTGTGCACACTGATGTTGCGACTTGCGAGAGTGATAAGTGTTCAAGTTTCATAGTTTCAGTCTCCTGTGTTTGTTTACCTAAATGGTACTGCTAACTTGGTTCTCTTCACTAAAACAGGTATGCATACCTAAATATGTTAATTATTATGAGGGCCCTAATTCAATTACCCTGCTATGGCTTCTCTGACTCCATTAATTCTGCTCTGAGCCTCATTTATTCTGATAATATTGCCAGGATTTCCTTGTTTCTTTATTACTGTTGTTGTTGGCTCACCAAACCAGTTTTGCTGTAACCGTTGACTCTATTAAGGTGCTTGGTGTCCCCATTTCAGATCATTCTGTTAAGGCACTAATTTTATAATTTTCGCTTTGGGCTTTTGAACTGGATAAATGTGGTAGACTTTCTAACATTGTTAACTCTGTTGAAATCACTCATTTCATTTAACTTTGTTGGAAAGTCTTTACAATGTTGTTAATACTACAAATGACCCTAAAGCTCCTCACTCCTTTAACCCTGCTATAATCAGAAAGATTCAGATACTTCTGCTGTGAGCCCATTGCCTTGTTAATTGTCACAGGACCCACTGAATGTTAAAATGGCAGAAGCTCCTAAAGTAATGAAGACGGTCCTCCCTACCACACAGTTATGTACTTAGTCTGGGAACTCAGTAGTACAAAACAATGCCCACTGGATATCCTACTCAGAAGCATCAACATTTTATTTAGCCATTTGCTGATTTGTAGTTGCCATTGTATATGTTTTTCTTATCATGAATAATAAAAATAAATGATTCTTGCTGCTGTATATGACTATTGAAATGTCAGTTAATTATAGCAGAAATATAAACAATTATTTTTGACTTTCGGTTCTGAATTTAAAAATCGGTAGTTTATCTTTATACTGTGAATACTAGCATGATAAATCATATTTTGACCAGTGTCTATGCAATATATTTAGGTAGCACAGCTGCTGTCTGCCAGTTAATAAGGCTTTGTCTAATAATATTAACATATTATTTATTAAATATATTTAGCCACTGGGGTGAATACGGAATTTATGTTTTTTATTTATGTAATGTCTTCTATACAAACTGTTCTTTACCCAAGTAATTTTTCAATTATATTTTATTGGATAATTAATTTATTAATTATTTCAGATGGAAAAGCTATAAAATGATTGTTTCAGCCTCATTTTGGGTTTGTTTCTGATTGAAGTTCGAAAACAGATCTGTATAGACAGCGTTAATTCTGTGTTGTGTGTGGCATCACAATAAAATTATGTGTACCATAAGGTCTTGGTGCCCTTATTTGGTTCTCCTGGGAACTTTTCATTTGGTTTCAGATATCTATTAGTGTTTGTGCATTGTGTTATAAAATGTAAAAATCAAATCCAAATAATCATTGTAGAATTAAAGCAGTATGCATGCACACAATAGTGTTTATGGTAAATTGGGCAAAATAGCCATGTAATGGGACATTGGAATGGCTACAGGGGGACTCTGGTGCCATATTTGTCTGTTCTTCAGTTTGCTTTTGAAAGTTGGTATCCCAGAATTCCATTGGAGTGGGCGGGGGTTACATTATTATATATGCAAATGTTATGTTAATCAGTGTACAGATTTGTACCTATTTTTCATGAGCCTTGTCCAGATTTTTGATGTTTCCAGGTTGAGAGGTATGTGGAGTATCCTTTTTCTGTCATTTTTGGTTCAGGAAAGAAAACAGGAAGATTGATAGTTTGGCTTTAAATAAATGCGGATACCACTTTAGGCATAAAAGAAAGATTAGTTCTCAAAGAAACCCTGTCTCTATGGAAAAAAGATAAGAGCCTGCATTTCAGATACCCTTCTCATAGAGGTCAGAGCAATCAATAAAACTGTTTTCCATGTTAAGAAACTCAAGTCAGACAGGTTAGCTGGTTCAAATGGAGAAATCGTTGCCTTCTCTAACACATAATTAAGATCCCAAGGAAGGGCCACCGGTTTGCTTGGAGGTCTCATGCAAAATGCTTTTCAAAAACATTTTAACAGGAGACTGCACTGTAAAAGGAAGATCCATGGGCAGATGTGCTTGAATATCTGATAAAAGAACCTTGTTGGAAGAATAAGAAAGTCCATAGGATTGGAAATACTGTAAAACCAAAGAATAACTAGCCCTGAATGGGTGCTGGTTATATTGTTGGCACCAACTTGAAAACATTTTCCATTTACTAATAAATGACTTTCTAGTAGCAGGTTTCCTTACCTCCATTAGTACCTGCTGCATGTCCTTAATAAACAGGTCCCTGAATGAAATTAAGACCCTATCATCCAAGCAATCAATTGAAGTTGACTGAGGTTAGGGTGTATCAAATACCCCTATTCTTATATGAGTAGGTCCAGTCTGTGTAGACGTTTGGGGTGAGTGTCCCTGGCTATTTCCAAAAGAAGAGCGAACCATGGTTGCCTGGGCCAGAAGGGAGTCACTACAATGATCTTGGGAGATTACCTCTGAATCTTCAGAAGTACCCTGAATATCAGTGGAAAGGGTGGAAAAATTTACAGGAACATTCCTGCCCAAGGAAAAGAAAATGCATCTGTTTTTTAGATCTTCATTCATAGAGCCTTGGAGCAGAATCTTGTCAGCTAATTGTTCAGTGTGCAGGCAAATATGTCTACTCGAGGAGCTCTCCAGAGATGGATCAAATCATCTTTCATTTGTTCCACTGCATCTGGCATTCATCAGACCTATCACCGAGTACAATGCCCCTTCTGGTATGTACCTAACCAGGGATATCCAACAACTGAAATGTCCACAGAGGTTCCTCACTAAAAACATACAGGACATAAGTAACATGTCCTGTGCAGACTGCCTTAAAGCGCTATCCCTGTATTCTGCCTCCTACTGGCTTTTGAGGAGAAATCTATGCCTGGCATACAAGGCATTGTCAGACCCCCACTCTGATGGACCACCCGTATATCTGAAAAACAAACAGCACCAGAACTACCTGTTCTAAAGACTTAAACCTTGCCTATGATATAAATAGGCCCTGCTGGAGAGACAGGTATGTATCCCAGAGATTACTCTTCCTCTGTAAGAGTCCCCCCATCCATGTGAAGCAGAGTTCCTTCCTAACCCAACTGAAGTGTAACTTGGACAATTGGATGGGGAGCAGGAAATTCATTCCTGGTTTGGCACCTATGACTCTAATGGACACAGACAGCTTGTAAGTGGTTCATCTCCCAGGCCCCTTCTTATAAATGTTTCACCTCCCAAGCCCCTGCTTGCACTTATCAAGGGTACCAGAACTTTTCAGAGATTTGGGATATATGACTAGGCTTAAAAAGGGCCTTATTGTCGTCAGTCTAGTAAACACCTATAAACCTATGAAAGATACCTGAATTAGTTTTCATTCATGAGGGTTTGCCCTTGTCCTCCTCATCTTGTCTGCCACACAATAGTTTTCTAACTAAATGTAGGATGTCTGCAGAGTAAGATTGTGCTGTGAAGGTACATCTAGAGCTAACACGGGTAGTCTGAAAAGGGGTTATGACCTGGTTCCCCCTTGCTTGTTGATGTACTACATGACTATGACATTTTCTGTAAAAAATTTGAAGAAGTCCTAGGGACCAAAGGCGATTAAGAAATTAGAGTGAATTGATCAGGCAAGCATCTCTCGTGACAGTCTTTGGTGTCCCACACACCTTGTACTTTCATCCTTCCTGAAACTGCTCTCCAAACAAAGTCCAATTCATGTGTGATGACTGATTGCTTTGAAAAATGGAGGGAGAAGGACCGATCAAGATTTAAGGCTATTTGCTGCCTCCACCAAGTGATTTCTGTTCTGTTCTGACAAACACATCACTGGGAACTGAAAAGACAAAAGATGTTGTTGCTGAGACCAAAGAGACTTTAGATGTCATTACTGGATCATAGGAAGTTACTAGGCTACTGGCCCTGAGGCCCTTACAAGCCTAGCTAAGAATTTAGCCCATGTTCTGACAAGTTAGCAGCCCATGCTCCTGTCCAGCAGGGACACAGGTGGGATCCCAGGGGTGTATTTTCTGTTCTCCATCCAGTTATCCAGGTTGTGCTTAAAAAGGGTTAATGAGGTACTCTGCTTGATGTGGAGAGGGAGTCTATTCCACTGAAGGGGGAGTCTCTGGGACACAAATCTGTCCTGCCAACAAGTCCTATTGATGTCACAGACCAGGTTGAGGTTGTGCTTGCAGGTAACTTCAGTGGAGCTTGACTTGTGGATATGCAGCAGTCCCATCATGGTGGGGTTTGATATTGCTTTGTATGCCAGACACAGGTCACCTCTGAGGAGTCTGTATGAGACTGAGTAGAGGGGCAGGGCCTTCAGCTCTCTGTGCAGAGTAGATGTTTGAGGCCCTGGATTCTCTTGGTGAGGAACCTCTGTGGTCTCTCCAGCTGCTGCATATGTGCTTTGTGAGGTACATGCCAAAAGGGGCATTGTACTCAATAATGGGTCTTATAAGGGAAGAATACAGGGATGTTATGAACATCATGTCCCTGGATGAGATACCCTTCCTAATGAGGTGGGCCATGTAGAAAGCTTTCCGTACGATGGAGGCAATATGGTGTCAAAAGTTAGTTTGCTATTAACTTGGGTGCCAAGTCCCTCATAACTGATTGCATGCTTCGGATCTTGTTATTAATGTGACAATTTGTAGGGATGTTACTCTCCCCAAAGGGGATAATTGTTGGCCTTCAGTTTGAGGCCATGTTTCTGGCAACAGTAATTTGCTTGGGTGAGACCCTCTTGGAAGATGTCCACATCACAAGGGGAACTGAGGACACAGCGCCTGGCATGCAGTCATCTGTAGACTTGGTCATCCATAGCCCAATGGTTTTGGCCTGCACCTCAGAAAAGAATATCCCAAACATCAGAGGCCCCAAGACCGATCCCTGGGGTACACAGCTTGTTACAGGTCTACTACTTGAGGTGGCTTCCCCTATTTTGACTAGGTGGGTTCTATCAGTGAGCCTGTTTGCTACCCATCTGGTAACATATGGATTGATGTCTAGTTGAGAAAGTTTATCATACCCGAGTGGGGAATAGTATCGAAGGCTTTGACCAGGTAAAGATAGGTGGTGTGCAGTCTTCCCCTCATCCACGGCTTTCGTGACTGTCTCAAAGAAGTCGACCAGATTTAACAGGCATGACCTCCCCTTGATTAAACCAAACTTTGTGGGATCGAGTGTTTGGAGGTTGCCAGTGTCCTTGTTAATGAGGTCCATGATAATCCGCTCCATGGCCTTACAGATCAGACTAGTTAGGCTGTTGGGTCTATAAATTTCCTGGATCAGTGGACGCTCCAACTTTGTGCAAAGGGATGACAGTGGCTGTCCTCCACTTGGCTAGGATGAGGCCGGTACTCAGACTTTGGTTAAATAGGGTGCCTAATGGTCCTGCAAGTTCCTGCCTGAGGTCATGTAGGATGCAGCCTGGGAAGTTATCAGGTCCCATGGAGGCTGTATTTTCTGCCTTTGAGAGGACAGTGATGACTTGCTCCCTAGAGATAAGGGGAGGGGGGCAGGTGTTGGGGATGTCCTGATTTACTGATGGGGGGACAAAGGGGTGAACCTATCTGCTGGCAGGTGGGCAATATCTATGGCATTTGTGTACAGGGTGTCCTTGACCACCAGTTCTGAGTAGACCTGAGTGCTTACTCTGAGATCACAGACATTTATGAAGAAGGCCTTATTATTGTCTTTAGTAGGTGTGGCCAGTTTGGACTCGAAGTTTGCTTTGGAGCATTTCACTAGTGCTCTTACTTGCTTGTTCAGGCTAAGGAGAGAGTGCTTCCAATTAGGCACCTGCTTCCTTTTGGTACTGGACAGCAATTTTTTCTTTTATTATAGAGTTTATTTATTGGAGATGTCCACCACACCAAACAGGTTTACTCTTACTTGAGGAAGATGATATTGTCCTGTCAGGCATTCCTGATTCCATGCAGCTATATAAATGCTCGTATGGTACTTTGGTGTAAGTTTGGACATATGTGCCAGTTCCTACAAAGGGGAATGGGACTGTGAAGCTGTTTATACCTTCTCTCAGGAGCTTGTAATCAGCATTGGAGTAGTTTTTTTGTTTGACCCTAGCTGGGGGGTGGGGGGTGGGGGGTAGGGAGAGATGATGACTTCAAAAGTGACCGCATTGTGGCCAGATCTTACCAGGAAGGATGACACTGTTAGGATGCTGCAGTGGTTATGCATGTTGGTTAATACCAAGTCCAAGATATTTTCATCTCTTGTGGGAGTGTCGCCCAGCTCGTCCAAGGCATTTGTACTGATAAAGTCAAGGAATCTCTGGGCATGTATATTTTGGCATGAGTAGTTCTTCCAATCTATGGTTGGATAGTTAAAGCCACCCAGGATCAGGATAAAGAGTTGAATCTTGATAGATTCAAAGAGGTCCAGTTAGGTGGGGTGGGCATCTTGACTCCAAGTTGGGGGCCTGTAGCTAGCTATGATTTAAATAGGAGTCTTGTCAATAGTTAACTGCACCTGGAGTGTTTCCTGTGCGTCATACTGTTTGACCAGGCTGGTGGTGTGCATGTCTTTTATATATATCGCAGCTCCTCCTCCTTTTGCTTTGCTGCCCATGGTTTGGGGTCTGAATGCATGATAGGATGACTAACCTGGTATGGCTGGTGTGCTCTCCACAGCTTTGAACCAGGTTTCTGTGACTGCACAAATGTCAGCATCTTCCAGGTTTAAGAATGCTTGCAATGAGTGCAATTTCATGTTTAGACTCCTAGCATTTAGCGGCATGACCTTTAATTTGTGTTTTGATGAAATGTTCATGTTGGTAGTTTTGATCTCATGGCATTGCCTAAAAAAGGCACTATGGGGGAAGCAAGAGCCTTTGCCACAAGCCTGATGCCCAAGGGAGACAAATGCAGGCCATCTCTGGCAAAGCATTGTGGTGTGTCAATCATGTCTTCCCAGGCCATCAGATACTGGATCCTCTCAGAATAACACCAGAAACTAAGCCAACTATTAAATGAATCATTTTCTGTTTGCATTGAAGCATCATTCTGGTTGACAGTAGAATGCTGCTTAAAGTTAGGAAGAAACCTGCCTGGGACACACATTCAGTGAGCTCGACCATGTCTATCTTCATATGGCCCAGGGAGGTACATCTCAAATCATTTATGCCAACATGGACTACGATAGATAGTGATATGGCGGATTTTGGCACACGACAAAAAAACTAACCATGACTTTCTCCTTATCCTGCCTGCTGAGGGGCACATCTGTGTGTCTCACAATGGGGTCTCCTATGACTAATATGATTGGTTTACGTTTAGGCCTTGCAGGCTGTGAGACACAGGTGTGTGGATTATGTGTGGTGTGTGGTTTGGTGGGCATTGGAGTTTGCATTTGTTTTTGCCTTGGAGGTCTCTTTTGTTTGGGTATGTTTTTATTGAGGACCATCGCATATGTGGGTGTGTGTTATGTAGGTGTGGATGGCGTTTGAGGTGTGGTGTTTGTGTTGACAGCCTTCTCAGTACCAGATATACTGGCTTGTGAGGGAGAGAGCATTAACTCTAGGATTTTAATGTAATTGCATCTCCCACAAATTGTGTTTCGAGGTGGTAGTAGCACAGGATTGTCCGTGTACATTAAGCAGTTGCTACAATGTCTCAGGATGCCTATGTCAACCAGACTGGCAGGATAAAGCATAGGAAATTGTCCATCCATATTTGTCAGAAACTGAGGGAGAGAGAGGTCATAGAGAGCTAAGAGGGTAAAGGGCAGAAGGTCTAAGAGTAGTTCTACAAGGTGATCACACTAGTGCTACTAAGGGAAAATTTGTAGCTGAAATACCTCACAAAGGGTTAAAAACCATGCAGCTGCAGCTCTGGATGCAGCAAACATGTATCAGCCTATGTTACTCAATTTAAGGGTTAGAACACAGTAAAACTCACAAAAAAGCACAGATTAACCACCTACAGACAAAAACAGAACTCACAGTATGAAAAAATACAGTTAAGCAATAATGAATTGCAGTAAACAGCAATGAAATGCAGTTAATCAGTAAACTGTATCTTTCTCATGTAGATATCTTGCCATGAAAATCATAGATGCAATGAGACCCAAAATCCTGAGGTATTCTGACCAATGCATCAGTGGAAGCCTTAAAAATTGATTTATATATAGAGCTCTTTTTTCCTGTCGAAGACAAGCACTTTGAGTTGAGGTGTCTGGCTGACACCCCAGGAACACAAGCCTATGTGAAGGAGTCAAAAAAGACTTTTGAATGTTCTCCTGGAATCCCAGCTTGTGTAAAAGATCTTTCATCCAAGCGAGAAATTCCTGACACTTTGAAAAATACTCTATAAAGATAAGCAAGTCATCTAAATATGTAAAAATGTGGATACCCTGTAGCCTGCAATGAGCTATAACTGGAACTTGACACTTTGTGAACACCCTTGGTGCAGTGGATAGTCCAAAGGATAAGACAGATTACTGATAATATGATACAGAGGCACACAAATTTAAGAAATACCTGAAGTCTGGATGAACAGGTTTATAAGGGTTGAATGTTGGCATAATGGTTAAGGTATTTACCTTATAAAAGCAAGGTGCAGTGTTTGATTCCCAAATGGAATAACTGGCTTAGCTTAAAATGGCTCACAAGAACAGTTAGCCTGATACTAACTTAGGGTGATAAGCATCTTTCAAATATAATATTACCAAGAAACTTGAATGAAGAAGATGACGTAACAGGTTGTGAAATGATATCATTTTGAATTTGGGCACAGTTGCAAACACGTTTAAGAAAGACAGACCCGAACTAGTATATAAGCATTTTCTTTACTTCTTTCTTTCTCATTAAACAGATCTTTCAATAAAAACCTTTCTCCACCTGGGAAGGAGGAACTGGTTCTATCACATCCTGGGACATCATTTGATGAAAGGACAGGTGGAAATAAGAGAGTCTGGTCTTGTGGATGCGGTGTTACCCCCCAGAAAGGAGGAATTTCCTCCCACAGCCATTTGTAACCTTGAAGAACATTCTTCAGAACCCATTTGTCTGAAACTATCTGTTACCAAAAAAATTTGGAAAAAGAAGACAGAAAAAATCTTAGAGATTCCCTTATCAACCTACCCTTTTCATCACACTTCTTAATCATATCTACTGCAGAGGGGAAAAAAACTAAATCTTTATCCAAAGGAGAATTTAAAATCTCATTTTTAACATCATTTGGGAGTTTCTGAGAATGCAGACAGACAAACCTTCTCAAAACAGTACCAGTGGCCATAGCCCTGGAATAAGGATCAACTGAGTCATGCACAAATTTTAAACAATGAGCAATGACTTGAATAATACAAGTAAATACATTATTTAAAATTTAGAGTTTTCCTTATAAGAAGAAACTGCAGACATAACATTCCTCATAATTTCATAATTAGTTAGAAAAGAAACTATAACAGGATGAGGAATATTCTCAGCAGTGCAACAAGAAGAAATGACTTGTCTATAACAAGTTAGAGAAGTGACACAGCAAGGTGGCTAAATGTTGGGCTGTAAACATGCAAGCTTGGGTGAAATCCATCAACTTTCTCATGTATAACGTGTGACCATGAGCAAGCCACTTCATGTTCTGGTGTTCCCAAATGTGGATTTACAAAAAATTATTTAGTATTTTATGTGGTCATCTGCTTACTGTATTGTAAGAAAAGTACACTGCTGTTTGGTAGTGTGGACACACAGTAGGGTTTAGTTAGGTGTTTCAGTTACCTGAGCAGTAAAGCACAACAAATGTAGTGTTATGTAGTGATGCACACCCAAGTGTAACCTACTGCAGCAAATAAGAAACTCTGATGCCTATCAAACTGTAGACATTTCCATGATTCTGTGCCTTGAGGTGACAACATTTTTTTTTTTTTTTTATTTTATTTAACATTTGTTGACCGGGAAAGTCCGACTAGGTTCCACAGATCCTGTTTTCAGCGGTGGCCTGGGGAGAAATGCTCCAGAAGCATGTCTTTAGAATGTGGGAGGAAACCGGAGTACCCGGAGGAAACCAACGCGAACACAGGGAGAACATGCAAACTCCACACAGAAGGCACACCAGCTGAGAATCGAACTGGAGAACCTCTTGCTGTGAGGCGACAGCATTAACTGCTGCACTACTTATTTATTTCCAGTTTGATGACTGGGGATGTCCACTGGGCTCAGGGAGCCCATTTTCAGTGGAGGCCCGGGGAGAAAAGCTCCATGTTACAAAGTTTAGATACAGATACAATATAGAAAAGGAGAACAATTTACAATTATGTTTCATGCTAGAGAGCAGGTGTAATTTCTTAGGTACATGTTACCTTTACAAAACCACAATGATTCGTCACACTTCAGCACTATTTTTTAAAAGTGGACTTATTCAAGTATGTGTAATAAAACCTAAGCAGAATGAAATGAAAGGTACTCTTAGCTCCTTTACTGAGGTGCATTCATGGCAGCTTCATCTGATAGCAGTAGCATAGCCCTCAACTGTCCAGATTTTCACAGAATATCCAGATTATTGTCTCATATTTTTGGTCTGTTCCTCATAAAATTTGTGTTTTTCTGACAAATCACTGGGATGATCTGAGAATTGAAGTCAATAAACAATGAAACACATCTAAGATTCAGACTTCAGATCCTTCAGAAAATGTATGTTAACACAAACCCTGTTACTCTTGCAACTTTCTAAGTTTATAATAGCAATATTTAAAATCTGCCCCTATTTTTGGGCCTTTGTCCAAATTTCTTGCTCTAAGAGGTTGAGAAGTATGTGCATGTTCTTGAAAAATATGCAATCTAAGTAGTCATAGTGATATTTCCTTTGGAGAGTACCTTGTAAATGCTGAATGGAAGGGCGGATACCAAATGTGTTCTAAAGCAGGTTACAAGAATGCTACAGACATCGGGTATATCTGCAGCATTAGCTGTTCCTGAGCATCTGTGTTACTGACATTGCATGACTTTAAACAGCAGTGGTGTTTCCAATGCAGTTATACTATAGGGAACATTGAAAGTACAAGGCATGACACTGGCAAATAAACCAAGACATACAGGTTTGTATTTTATAATAAAATGACTTTTTAGTCCTGGCTTGAATTATATGCTGTTGTATTCACTGTCAGTTTAGATTCTTATCTGAAAACAACAGGAGTGTTCATTTTTCAGAAATTCAGAAAAACAAAACTTGGTCAGTGTTAGTTCTGGCTTCTGAAATCCAGCCATTCAACACCACTTTTTAAAATACATGGGAACAGGAAAATCTCTACAATTTAATCTGCTGCTAAATGTAAACTCCTACAAAAAAACACTAATACAATAAAGAGATGTCTGACTCACTGGAAAGGGAACATGTCTTTTATTTATGAGAAAAGCACTTCCAGCAAAGCAATAGGGAAAGATAATACTGACAAGCAAAAGATACCCATTTCATTTCTGTTGCTGCTTATACATGCTTAGAAAATATTAAAGCTAGACTAGTTTACTTTCTTTGTTTCTACTGCCACCTGCTGGTTTAGTTTGGGATTGGTCTGTCCAGTTACACTGATGGCTTGAACATTTCTCTCTCAGCAGCAGCAGTTGTTTTACTGTTATTCTGTTTACCTACAAGGACAGACTTTTTAGCCCTCCTAGCAACCAGGGTAGAAAATGTAGGTCATTAAGATTTCTCCTGTTTAGTTTATTAGTAGTTTATAGGATTTACTTTACAGACGGCATTAGTGAAATGGACATATCCTTTTTACTGTATAAGGAACCTACGAAAAACAGGCACTTTTATATTCATAAATATTTATTTTCCAATGACCTCTGAAAACAAAAACACAGGTAGGTGAGACTAGACTTACTAATAGAGAGATAAATAAACAAATCTGACACAAGGATGCAGGACTGCAGTTACTTGCAATGGCTACTTTCTTTAATGTACTGCACATTCCTGACATCAGTCACAAAACTAAATCACTTTCAGTATGAAATGGAGGAGACTGAGTCACAGTATCTACTGTGCAAGTGGGGATTACCACCTACATCTTGCAAATTAACACCATCTCCTTGCATTTGCAGACTGTACAGTTAAGAAGTGTGTGTGTGTGTGTGTGTGTGTGTGTGTAACTGTAACATTAAAAGACAGTTACCATGGATAAGGGGTACTAGAAGATGCTGTGGTTCACCAAGCATGTGATAACAAAAGGTGCTTAGGGTACTAGGCCAAAGCCTTAACTCTGTAAGTAACCTGTGTGCATTCTAGTCTGGGCTTGGACACTGGAAGGCCATACCAAGGACAGCAGTGCATATTCCTTTTAAGCTGTTGAGGACAGGATACATTTTGTGAATTTATTATTGAGTCAAACTTGAAAACACTTTCTTTTTTTTTCTACTTTAACCTGTTAGGTACTAGAGGTGTAACTCAAGAGATCACTCCTGTGCTGAAAGCTTGCTCCTTCCTTCATAACTGATTGTCAATGGTGGGGTTCAAACCCCATCTGTTCCATCCAGGCAATGGCATAGTGGTGGCAGTGGAAAGATCATACCTCATCTGTGCCCCCTGGTTATCACAAGCCTCATCTTTACCTAGCGTAGGATTAAAGCCTAGACTTTTTACTTAAGGTAATACAATAGCTCTCTCAGACAATCATGAATCTCAGTGTAATTAGACACCATATTAAGTTCATGTAAATCTCTATAAAATCTGTTTTTCACCCTTTAACTATGTTGCAATTTATCTTTAACTTGCTTACTACTTTTAGCCTTCTTTTTAACCTGTTTTTTTTTATTAATTTTGCACTGTAACTTATTAAAATTAATATTAACCTAGGTAATTTTTATTACACAGGATCCTCACTTTCTGTTCTGGTTATTAGTGTTATGTACTTTATATGTTATACATTGCAAAGTATGCAATTTTTGAACACATTAATCTTTAAAGATTAGACATTATTAAATGTAATGTTCAATGACTGCTCTACTTTAAAGTTTGAATATTTTCTGTTCCTTACTGCGGTGGTGGTGCTGCGGTAGCGTTGTCGCCTCACAGTAAGACATTGTCCTGTTTGATTCTCAGCTAGACCGTCTTCTGTGTGGAGACATGCGTGAATGGGCGTACCTTCGTTGAAGGTTGTGCGTCAGAGCTGGCAACTCAGCAAGTTAAAATCTACTGCCAATCATTAGCGGACCGGAGTTCCGCTGTGGCGACCCCTAACTGGGAAAAGCCGAAAGACACAACAACTTATCTTAGCCAATTCCTTCGGGTTTACCTTCCTTCATGGAGCTTTACTGTTCAAAGAACTAACTTACTTTGGAGTGAAGGATTTAAATAATTGGCAGATAATAAGTATATCTAATTCCATCTTGCACGGTGCACTAGTATAACTCCTCCAGATAATCATACAACATGGGGAAGAAGATAAAGCAAGTTTCAGAAAAACCTGGGTAAATGATTCAAAGCAAACTTTATTCTCATTTAGGGCTATATGTGTAAGCCTAAACAAAATTACGACTACCAGCTCACCATGAGAGTACATAAGAAGCATAGGATACAACAATAAGGTATAACAAGTAAAGGGATTAGAGACTGACTATGCCCCAAGAACATAAGAAGAAAGCTACCCCCATGTAGTTATATAAATACTGTACAGTAGCAGAATAACAGGTAGGATTGGTTATTGCACATGAACTGAAATTATCACTGTTTATGTATTATTACATAAGGCAATTGCACTTGAATGTAAAACATATAAAGTACAGTTTTGTACCTACCATAAATGTAGATGTTCGAGTGTATACCCTGCTGCAGTCATCACACTTGGGTTATCCTGCCGTCAGGTGGTCCCGCAGTCGGCCCGAATTCCAAAGTTTTGGTCCGGCGTCAGTTGCTGTCACTTCTTCCCTGACGTCAGTGCACCAGGGGTATATAAGAGGCATCCAATGCTATTTTCTTCAGTTTTTCTTGCCCCAGATGTCAGGTGCCCCCCCAAAGGTGGTCAGTAGATAGTACCAAAACTAAAAGAGTAGCACAAGCAAAACATCCCTTCAGCTATAAGCAAATACACCACAAAGGTTGTATCAGATTTTGAGGTATTGAAAGGTTTTAGTTAGGTCAGAGGGGATGGAGGGAGGGTAACCTGGACTGCAGCAGGGTATACACTCGAACATCTACATTTATGGTAGGTACAAAACTGTACTATGTTCATCATGTTACCCTGCTGCAGTCATCACACTTGGGTAGAATCCCAAAGCTAAGGATGGGAGGTGGAGTCAAACAGGGTTAGAGGAGGCTAGAAGACCCTGCAAAACTGCAGTGGCGAAGCCAGCTCTAGTCTTAGAGTAAAGTGGTAAGTGATGATGTTTGGTGAAGGTGTGTACTGAACTCCAAGTTGCAGCTTCCAGAATATCCTTGGTAGGCACCCCCCTGAGGAAGGCTGTAGATGTAGCTGCTACCCTGGTGGAGTGGGGCCTAATGCTAGCAGGAACTGGTTTTCTATGGTGGGTGTAGCAAAAACGTATGCAATGTCCTATCCATTTGGAAATGGTCTGTTTTCAGATAGCCTTTCCTTGTGATGCTGTAGCATAGGATACAAAAAGCTGGTCAGATTTTCTGAAAACCTTAGTTTTATCCAAGTAGTAATGTAGCTGCCTGTAAATGTCCAAGAAATGCAGGAGTCTTTCTCCTTTGTTCTGCGGATTTGGAAAGAAGGTGGGTAAATGGATGGTTTGATTTAGAGCCACACTGGATACCACCTTAGGCATAAAGGAGGGGTTAGTTCGTAGAGAAACTCTGTCTTGATGAAAAATGAGGAAAGGCTCTACTGCCATTAGTGCCTGAAGCTCTGAGAGTCTTCTGGCTGAAGTAATTGCTAGCAGCAGGGCAGTCTTCCATGATATAAACTGTAAGTCAGCTGAGAAAGCTGGCTCAAAAGGAGGTAGCGTAAGTTTTTCTAGAACAAAATTGAGGTCCCAAGTTGGTGTTGGTGCTCTCCTGGGAGGCCTAATGTTTTTGGCCCCTCTGAGAAACTGCCTTAGAAGTGGATGTGAAAATAAGGGAGGATCCGTGTTGTAGTGAGCTGAAATAGCTGAGGACTGGATTTTAAAAGATGAAAAAGAAAGTCCTTTGTGTAACATCTCAGTTAAATATTGCAAAATCTGAGGTATGTCTGGCAGAAGGGTATTTTGGCCTTTAGCTTGGTTCCAGGCGCAAAACCTTTTCCAATTGTCTGAGTAGGCTTTCCTGGTGCTGGGCCTCCTGGCCTCCAGAATAACATCCATAACAGCTTGTGAAAGAGGAGCTGGCTGGTTGCTTAGGAGATTTGCCATGCAGCCAAATTTAAGGTTTTGAGCTGGCTGTGTAGAATCTGACTGTCTTGCTGTGTGAGCAGATGAGAAATTTGTGGTAAAATCCATGGTGGGCCCTGGGCCATATTCCTTAATAGTGGGTACCTGTGCTGGCGTGGCCAGTCTGGGGCAATGAGTATCATTTGGGGTCTCTCCATCCTGACTTTCAGCAGCACCTTTGTGAGAAGGGGCAATGGAGGGAAGGCATAAACTGACAGCATTTTCCAACTGAATGAGAGTGCATCCACTTTCCAAGCTTGATGATGAAATTTTGTTAGCTGATAGTTTTGGGGGCTGGCAAACAGGTCTATGTCTGGGTGTCCCCATTTTTGAGTTATCATTGCAAATACTTGTGGATCCAGTTTCCACTCGTGGGGATCCATGATGTTTCTGCTTAGGTCGTCTGCCAATGTGTTCTTTTTTCCTTTCAGGAATTGAGCTTGTAATTGTACTTGGTAAGCCAGTGCTGTGTTCCACAAGGTAATTGCTTGCCTGCATAGAGGGTAGGAGTGTGTACCCCCTTGTTTGTTTATGTACCACATTACTGTGGTGTTGTCTGTCCTTATTATAAGCTGTCCTGGATGTAAGAGGTCCTTGAAGGCTGTCAGGGCATACTGTACAGCTAGCATTTCTTTTTGATTGATGTGCAGATTTCTTTGATCTGCAGTCCATATGCCTTGAACGCACCATCCTGCCATGTGTGCCCCCAGGCATAGTCTGATGCATCTGTTGTCATAGTTTGCCTGGCTGGGGGTAAGGTGAAAGGCTGACCCTTGTTGAGGTGATATGCCTGTGACCACCATAGAAACTCTTGTTGAAGGCAGGGAATGAGAGGTATCATTGTTTCCAAGCTGTGGCTGTGTTGAGTCCATACGCTTTTTAGGTACCACTGTAATTTCCTCATATGCAGTTTTGCAAATGGTATTAGTAGTATGCAAGATGCCATGAAGCCCAAGGCCTGCAGAATTTTTCTTGCAGGGAGTTGGGTCTTTGTTGCCATTGTTTTGAAGTATTGAGTTAGCTGTAGTTGTTTGTCTGGCGTCAGGTAAGCCATCTGGGCCATTGTATTCAAGCTGGCACCCAGGAATGCCATATTTTGTGAGGGCACTAGTTTTGATTTCTTTTCGTTTACTGTGTACCCTAGGAAACTTAGAAGGTGTTTTACAAAAGCCAGATGATGTAAGAGAGTGTCCTTGCTTTCTGCTTGGATGAGGCAGTCATCCAGGTATGGGTATATTTGAATTCCTCTTTGTCTGCAGTATGCAATTACTGGTGCCAGGCATTTTGTGAAGACCCTGGGTGCAGTAGATAAGCCAAAGGGCAGTGCAGAGAACTGGTAATGGGTTGAACCTGCAATGAAGCGGAGGTATCTTTGCAATTTTGTCTGATAGGGACATGCAGGCATGCCTCCTTGAGGTCCAACGTTACTAGCCAAGCTTTCTTGCCCAACATGGGAAGAAGCTGCTGTAGTGTTAGCATCTTGAATTTGGGTACTTGCAAGAAGGTGTTTAGAATTGAAAAGTCCAGAATGGGTCTCCAAGCATTGTCCTTTCTGGGGACTAGAAAGAGCCTTGAGTAAAATCCTTGGCCTTGCTCCTGTGTAGGTACCAGTTGAATGGCTCTCATGTCCATGAGAGCTGTAATTTGTTTTTGTGCCTCTGCCCATTGATTTTGTGGCAGGTTTGGCATGCCTTTTATCCTTGGCAAGGTGTGGAAATGGAATCTGTATCCTTGTGAGATAATGTCTAGGACCCATTTGTCCTTTGTGACGATGCGCCAGTTGTCTGCAAAAAGTGCTAATTTTCCTCCCAAGGGAGCTGCCAAGAGAGTTTTGCTTGGAAGTTTGAGGTTTAAGTCATTGTGTTTGCCTTCTAGTAGTTTGGGACCTGTCTTCTCCTCCCTTCTGTGTTGCAGTGCCCCATTGGCGAGGTTTGTAAGGGATTTGTGCTTGTCCTCTGCCCCTTGGGCGCCTGTATTTACCCCTCTGTGGTCTGTCAGAAGCTGGAATAGACCAATTTTTTGTTGGCCAATTTCTGCTGAAGCATGGGGGCTGTACCTGTAAGAAATATTTGACCGTCTGCATAGATTTTGCCTTAGCCTCCATTTTCTTTAAAACCTCTTCTGCTTTAACCCCAAATAAGACATCCTGCTGTAAGGGTGCATCTAGTAACTTTGCTTTAACATGATCAGGCAGAGTTTGTTCCTTTAACCAAGCATACCTACGTATAACAGACCCAGTAACAGCTGCTCTACAGGAAGCTTCCAAGGAATCAAATCCACATTGTAAAGTATGTTTGCCCACCTGTTCAGCTGCATGCAACAGATCCTGCATTTCCTTGAATTCAGACTGTTGAGGGTGTGTGCTCATCTTTTGTTTTATTTGAGACATTAGGAATTGCTGGTATTTAAGCATGTGAAATTGACAATTTAGTGCTCTCATAGCCAGAGTAGCTGAGGTGTAATCCTTCTTCCCCCACCTATCTAGTGCTCTGGAGTCCCTTTCAGAGGGTACGGGATTTTTTGCCATAGAAGCCTTAGCCCCTTTGGGACCCTGGAAGATTGTCTCTGGATCAGCAACAGGGCTTTTGAAAAGGAATTTGTGTGAGTCAGGCACTCTATAGTATCAATCTGGTTTGGCTGGAGCAGGAGGCAGAGAATCTGGATTTAGACTAGATTCTAAATAAACATCATCCATAATGTCTAAAACTGGGGGGATAGCAAGTGGTCTGTGCTGGGGGAGTAAAAGAAACTCTCGGAGCCTTTTCTTTGAGTTGGAGTAGTCCTGACCTTCCCAGTGGAAATGTTCCCTCATGGTATGTAAGGTTTCCCCAAAGGAATAGTCTTCAGGGGGAGAAGCTGAGGGAATGGAATCTTCAGCATCAGAATCTTCATAAGGGGGAAAGGAGTAATCCTGTTCCTCAGAGGAGCCTGAGGAAATAGACACTTGATCAGAGGAGGCATAATCCTCCTCTTGTCTAGGCCTTTTGTCGGGGAGGGGGGGTTGGGAACCCCTGATAAAAGAAATCAAATCTTAAGCCATTTTAAGCATCTGTTTCTTAGGCATGGGGCCTTGAACTGGAGACTGAAGTGCAGTCTTTTTTGGTTTTAGAGGAGTCTTAAGCTTAGCATAAGATTTTATGGTGAGAGTAATCGGTCTGAAGACACCTTCAGAAACCGAAGGTGTTTCTACAGCACCGGCTTCTCCTTCTGCAATGTCGTTGGTAGGGCCTAAAGAAAATGGCTGCGTCGGCCTAGAACTCTCTGCTAGAGAATCCAAAGCGGTCTGGGGTTCCGATTCTGCGGTAGCCAGGAACTGTGTAGGTGCCTCACTGAAAACTGGAGGACCGGCGACCGGCCCAGCCGAGGCCTCGGAGTCTGGCTTGGATCTAGGCTGCCAGTCTTTATCTTTGCGTTTTTTATGCACATCAGTAGTCGGTTGCTCCGATGGCATAGTGTAATTAAATTTCCTACCGAAGTAGTGTCGTGCGAAATCAAAGCATCGCTTTATAGTTCGCTTTTTGAACCTAGCACAAAACCGACAACCAGTGACATCGTGGTCTGGGCCTAGGCAAGGTATACAATAAGAATGAAAGTCCTTATGAGGTATTTGCTTCCCACAAGAAATGCAATTGTTAACTTTTTCTGAAATCGGACTGAGGCAAGAAAAGGTTCCCCAATGGGGTACTTAGCTTTGAAGACTTCGGACTGAAACTCAATTAGAAAATCTCAGGTGTCGGCCGACCGGCACTTGCGAACTGCTTCTGCTTTGGGCACCGCACGGCAAGAATGACTGAAGAAAATGGCGTTGGATGCCTCTTATATAGCCCTGGTGCACTGACGTCAGGGAAGAAGCGACAGCAACCAACGCTGGACCAAGACTTTGGAATTCGGGCCGACTGCGGGACCGCCTGACGGCAGGATAACCCAAGTGTGATGACTGCAGCAGGGTAACACGATGAACATCTAAGTAAGCAAATAAATATTGCACATTCCAAACTGAATACTGTTAAGTTGGCTTGTGGTTGAAGTCATTAGGGCTGGTGTCTGAGTTAACAAGTTTCAAATGACAAATGGTACTGAGATATGGCAATCACAGGATGTCAATTCTTTAGCAAGAAGGAAAGCTGGAAGAGGAAGAGTCGATATTAGGCAGAACAAACTGTGAAGTACTTGAGTATAAATATAATTATTTACTTAAATTAGATCTGATTAAGTGAATGAGCATTTTGTTAAATTTTGCTTTTGTTTGTTTTACTGTTTAAGTGCAGTTTATTTATTTAATTTAGCCTCTTGTGACTGGTCTTTGTTTTTTATAAACACATTATTTTTTGTTTATTAACAATGAAGAGGGTTATCACCGACTACTGATCTAGTTTAAGAAGTTGTAACTTCCATTCCAATCACCACAGAAAAGATGCCCTTAAAGATCAACAAAAGTTTATCATCTAAAAATCAGTCCAGAGAGAAAAAAGGTATGAAGTAGTTATGTGAGTTATACTGAGGACTGAATAATTGAAATAGAGGATGATAGACATGTCCTGGGGAAGGAAAAAGGAAGTTGTTATGATGGGAGACTAACCTGCTGGATACAGACTGTTGGAGCTCTGTATTCAAATCAGGGAGAAAGAATGAGAAATATTGAAATATTTGAAGTCGTAAACCAAATGAGATTTTTTATACTTAGGAATAAGAAGGTTCAAGGATGTGTAAAATACTGAATGCTGTACTTAGAAAGGAAAATGTTGCCCAAGACATTTGTAAAGCTACCCCTAACTAACACTGACCATGCAACGATCTAGTTCATGACTTGCAAGGCGGACAGCAAGCAAACAAACAAACCAATTAATGTGACTATAGGAAGGCACTGTATTGCTGGTGTTTGGTCTAAACTTAAGCTCTGGTTTCTTCTTGTGACAGATCGTGCTGAGTGACTTCTTTATGTTGGTTTACTTTGTCACAAAGTTTTAGTGCATCTTTGGACTGTGGTGCTTTACCAGTTTGCATCAGACTTTCTGAAAGTCCTGAAAAGATGCCATTGATTTGTTTTATACAAATAATAATATTTTTCCTCAGACAACATAAGACCTTAGTTCAGCTGTTCAGCTGATGACAACAACTTCAAGGTGCTGATCCACAGACTCTGTATTCTCAATCTGCCTTTCTCGTGAAGACCCCTGAATTTTCTGAAACTTTGTCACGAAAAAGAATTACTGACATTACTGATTCCTTTCAAATACCCGCGGTGGTGGTGCTGCGGTAGCGTTGTTGCCTCACAGTAAGACGCTGTCTGGTTTGATTCTCAGCTAGAGCATCTTCTGCGTGGAGACATGCGTGAATGGGCGTACCTTCGTTGAAGGTTGTGTGTCAGGGCTGGTAACTCGGCACATAAAAATCAACTACCAATCATTAGCGGACCGGAGTTCCGCTGTGGCGACCCCTAACTGGGAAAAGCCGAAAGACACAACAACTGATTCCTTTCAAATAAGTTTCTTACCTTGGCTTCAGTTTCTGTCATTAACAAAGAATATGAAGTCATTACTAGTTCACCTTAGGCCTAATAACAACTGATTTGTCGAAAAAGAGATTTTTAAAAGAATATTCCTAAATTTCAAAACTGCGAGAAAACAATTTTAGTTTTCTTTTTCATCAGAATTTTCAATGTCTCAGTCCATAACTCCACCTAACCATGCTGTTTGGGGCAGTGTAGATTTGTTTCTATGTGCTTAAACTCACACTTTGTCTTCAGAAATTCTGAATTCGAAACCCGTAGGTACTCTGATGCTTTTACAGAGTCAGTACCAGATTTGTGTAACACATTGTCATCATTCTAAACAATAATCTGAAAACTAAACTGCAATCATTTAGTGTTTTCTTCAATTCAAGAAGAAATGGAAGCCCCAAAAAGTGAAAATATACCCAACATTGCAACAACATGCTTAAATAATCAGGTCAACTCTTCTATGATGGTTGATTTACAATAGTATACAATCAAGGGACTCCTTAATGAGGCTGAACAAAGTCAGAAAAAAAAAGCTGATTCAAACTCTGCACAAATTCTCCTATCATTTAAATATGACCAATAACCATTTTAAGTCCTCTCATTCAATACCAGCTTTGGGAATGCAACCAATATGTGAAAGATTCCCTTCATTAACGTAGTCATTTTTTTAATTTAATTTTCATTTCATTTTAACTAAAAATTCATGAGGTAACCAGATCTGTTACAAAGGACAGCAAGAAATACAAAAACACCGCAACCATTAAAAATGTTCTCAGTGGTACTTATGCAAACAAAGTGATAAAAGCTTTAAAGAAATGCCCCTGACAATGTTGTTGTGTCTTTCAGCTTTTCCCGGTTAGGGGTCGCCACAGCGGAACTCCGGTCCGCTAATGAATGTCTGAATTGCCTGTTTCACTGCCAGCATCTCTTTTTGATTTATGTGTAGGTTCAGCTGGTCTTGTGTCCATAGGCCTTGTATACACTTGTCCACCATGTATGCCCCCAACCGAGGTCTGAGGCGTCCGTGGTGATAGTCTGGCTTGGGTGAGGGCTGTGGAAAGGCAGTCCTCTGTTCAACTGACAGGCCTGAGCCCACCACAGGAATTCTTGCTTCAGGCATGGAATTATTGGAATTTGTGTTTCTAGGCTGTGCTTGTGCTGAGACCATAAATTCCTTAAGTACCATTGCAACCTCCTCATATGTAGTCTGGCATGTGGGATCAATATTATGCAGGATGCCATGTAACCCAGGGCTTGCAGGACTTTCCTTGCTGTAAGCTGGTTCTGCATTGTTAATGCCATGAAATAGAGTGGTAGTTGCTTTTGCTTTTCTGCTGTGAGAAATGCCATTTGATTTGATGTGTCCAGTTCTGCACCCAAGAATGTTATCCTTTAGGATGGTACCAGCCTTGACTTTTTTATGTTGACTGTGTATCCCAGGGCTTGCAGTAGGTGAATAACATTTTCCAAATCTTTTCTTAATTTGATCTTGTTGTCCGCTTGTATCAGGCAGTCGTCCAGGTATGGATAAATTTGAATTCCCTGAAGCCTGCAATGAGCAATTACTGATGCCAGGCATTTTGTGAATACTCTGGGTGCAGTAGATAAACCAAAGGGCAATGCTGAGAATTGATAATGCTCTGATCCTGCAAGAAATCTGAGGTATCTTCTGCAATCTGGTTGTATAGGAACATGCAGGTATGCCTCCTCGAGATCTAGAGTCACCAGCCAAGACTCCTTGCCCAGCATGGGAAGAAGTTGCTGTAGGGTCAGCATTTTGAATTTTGGAACAATGAGATATGTGTTCAGAGCGGACAGGTCGAGAATAGGTCTCCATTGGTTTTCTTTTCTTGGTACCAGGAAAAGCCTGGAGTAAAATACTTGTCCTTGTTCCATAGACGGTACCTTTTCTATAGCTCTCATCCTTAGTAAGTGGTTGATTTGTCCTAGAGCGTTTGTTTTTTGGTTTGGTGGTAGGTTTGGCATTCCTCTCTTTCTTGGTAGAGTATGGAAGTGAAACCTGTAGCCTTTGTCTATTGTCTGTAAAATCCATTTGTCTCCTGTAATGTAATGCCAGTTTACTGAAAATAAGGCTATCTTTCCGCCTAAGGGTGCTTCCAGTTGTTCCCTGGTAGGCGGTATCAGAGCCAAGTCACTGTGACTGTCCTATGGAAGTGGTAGTAGCTGGATCTGTGGCAGTACTTCTCTGGTTGTTAGGCTGCCACTGACGTCCCCTGTAGGCACCTCTGGATTGACCTCTGCCTCTTGGGCGCCTATTTCTGCCTCTCTGTGCTCTGGAGGTGTCTGGAAAGGACCAATTCTTCGAAGGCCAATTTCTACTAAACCTCGGAGGCTGGACCTGTAAGAAATCCTTGACTGTTTGGACAGATTTTGCTTTTTCTTCCACCTTCTTTAACACTTGCTGTGCAGGGGAGCCAAACAAACTTTGTTTCTCCATGGGTGCATCTAGGAGCTTTGACTTTACATGGTCTGGTAAGGATTGCTCTTTTAACCATGCATGCCTTCTGATCACTGTACCAGTCATAGCTGATCTAAAGGAAGCCTCCAGTGCATCATAGCCGCATTTTAAGGAATGATTACTGACCTGCTGAGTGTTATGTACCAAATCCTGAAGGGACTTATGGTCTATAGGTTCAGGAGAGGACAATTTTTTATTTAGCTGATCTAACAAAAATTCCTGATACTGAATCATGTGGAATTGACAGTTTAAGGCCCTAGCCAAAAGAGTAGCAGAAGTATAAACTTTTTTACCCCATCTCTCTAATGCTCTAGATTCTCTTTCAGAGGGGAGGGGGTTTTTGGTAGAGGCAGCTGCTACAGCTTTGGGGCCCTGTGAAATAGTTTCAGGATCTGCAATAGGAGCCTTATACAAGTGATAGTGTGTGTCCGGGACCCTGTAGTATCTGTCGGGCTTAGCAGGGGCCGGGGGAAGAGAGTCAGGGGCAGTACAAGCATCATTAAATGCATCATCCACAACTGTTAGTACTGGAGGAATGTCTAAAGGCCTATGCTGTGGTAAATGTAAGAAGGTCCTTAGCCTTTTCCTTGAGTCTGAAAAATCCTGGCCCTGCCATTGAAATTGCTCTCTCATAGCATGCAAGGTTTCCCCAAAAGAAAATTCCTCAGGAGGAGAGGCAGAAGGAATGGAGTCTTCTGCATCAGAGTCCTCATATGGAGAATAAGGGCCTTCTGGAGGATTTGAGTTTTCTGAATCATCCGAGGAATAATCTGTTGAAACTGGCTCAGGGGGCTCTGCTCTAGGCCTCTTCTCTGGAGGGGGATGAGAGGCCCTGTCAGGGTGAGGTTGGGATCCCCTGATCAAAGAAATGAGATCCTCTGCCAGGCTGAGCATTTGGGAACTAGAGGTAGGCCTGTGTGAGGGGGTTTTAGCAGGCAAGGCTTTAGAAGATTTAGTTGCTTTAGCCCTAGAAAAAGCCTTGATAGACATAGATGCAGGGGGCCTAGCAGCTCCACGTGCAGAAGTAGATATGTCTAAAGGAATAGTATCTGATAAATCCTGAAAACCTGCAACAGCAGGTGGAATTTCAGTAGCAGATTCAGCCATGCTGTGTGAGGCCTCGGTTGTAGGAGGCATGCTTTCGGCCGAAGGAAGAACCGAGGACTCGGTTTCAACCGAAACCGAGACACTCGCGGTTGGCTTAACCGTGGTTTCGGCCGAAACCGCGGACCGCGAGTGTCAGTCCTTTTCCTTACGCTTTTTAGCTAATTGTGAAGTCGGAGTCTCTGACAGCATGTTGTAAACAAAAGTGGGGCCGAAAATCTCCTCTGCAAACTCCGACCGACGTCTAAGTGTCCGTCGGTTGAAGGAAGCACAGGCTAGACAAGCTGCTACATCGTGGCCTGGGCCTAAGCAAGGAAGGCAGTAAGAGTGGAAATCCTTATGAGGTATTTGTTTCCCACAAGTTAAACAGTTATTTACTTTTTCTGACATCGGCTGAGGCAAGAAAGAGTCCCCAACGGGGTACTTAGCTTTTTAGAAGTCTTCGGTAGTAGTAATCTCTGGTTCTGACCGACCGGCACTTGCGAACAGCTTCTGCTGGCACCGCGGCAAGAAAGACTGAGGAAAATGGCGTCGGCTGATGCCTTTATACCCAATTGACAGCAGCTATGATGTCGGGTGAAGTGCGACATCAGCCGAGGCCAGACCCAGACTTTGGAATCCGGCCGACCGAAGGGCTGCCTGAGGCAGGACAACCCATATGTTAGGACTGCAGATGCATCCTTGAAGGACATCGAGAAATATTGAAATATTTGAAGTCCTAAACCAAATGAGATTTTTTATACTTAGGAATAAGAAGGTTCAAGGATGTGTAAAATACTGAATGCTGTACTTAGCAAGGAAAATGTTGCCCAAGACAGTTGTAAAGCTACCCCTAACTAACACTGACCATGCAACGATCTAGTTCATGACTTGCAAGGCGGACAGCAAGCAAACAAACAAACCAATTAATGTGACTATAGGAAGGCACTGTATTGCTGGTGTTTGATCTAAACTTAAGTTCTGGTTTCTTCTTGTGACAGATCGTGCTGAGTGACTTCTTTATGTTGGTTTACTTTGTCACAAAGTTTTAGTGCATCTTTGGACTGTGGTGCTTTACCAGTTTGCATCAGACTTTCTGAAAGTCCTGAAAAAATGCCATTGATTTGTTTTATACAAATAATATTTTTCCTCAGACAACATAAGACCTTAGTTCAGCTGTTCAACTGATGACAACAACTTCAAGGTGCTGATCCACAGACTCTGTATTCTCAATCTGCCTTTCTCGTGAAGACCCCTGAATTTTCTGAAACTTTGTCATGAAAAAGAATTACTGACATTATTGATTCCTTTCAAATATGTTTCTTACCCTGGCTTCAGTTTCTGTCATTAACAAAGAATCTGAAGTCATTACTAGTTCACCTTATGCCTAATAACAACTGATTTGTCAAAAAAGAGATTCTTTAAAAGAATATTCCTAAATTTCAAAACTGCGAGAAAACAATTTTAGTTTTCCTTTTCATCAGACTCTTCATTGTCTCAGTCCATAACTCCACCTAACCACGTTGTTTTGGACAGTGTAGATTTGTTTCTATGTGCTTAAACTCGCACTTTGTCTTCAAAAATTCTAAATTCGAAACCCGTAGGTACTCTGATGCGTTTACAGAGTCAATACCAGATTTGTGTAACACATTGTCATCATTCTAAACAATAATCTGAAAAGCAAACTGCAATCATTTAGTGTTTTCTTCAATTCAAGAAGAAATAGAAGACCCAAAAGTGAAAATATACCCAGCATTGTAACAACATGCTTAAGTAATCAGGTCTCCTCTTCTATGATTGTTGATTTACAATAGTATACAATCAAGGGACTCCTTAATGAGGCTGAACAAAGTCAGAAAAAAAAAGCTGATTCAAACTCTGCACAAATTCTCCTATCATTTAAATATGACCGATAACCATTTTAAGTCCTCTCATTCAATACCAGCTTTGGGAATAGGCAAGACCAGGCAGGAGGAGAAGGCAACTACACACACCACAATACCAGTCTCACATAACTCAACCACACCACTGAATCAAACACATAAACACACCAAGACATACTCGGAGGCTCTGAGTAAAAATTTACCTAAACAGCAGAGGCCTCCAAAGCAGACACCCAAGCAACTGCAAACTCAATACACCACACAAACAACACATAAACAACAAAATCAGTGTGCAAAGCAGTCACTGCCCTTAAGGCCAAATACAACACCAAACATACTTGTCATAGGTGACTCCATAGTCAGACACACTGACGTCCCACTCACCAGGCTGAACAAGGAGAAGGTCACGGTAAGCTGCCTATCGGGCGCTAGAATCCGCCATATAACACAAGCACTCAGGTCACTCCACGGCAAGTACAAGTATGACACAGTCACTGTCCATGCTGGTGTGAACGACCTGAGACGCACTCCCTGGACTACATGAAAAGAGACATAGAGGAGCTCTCTGATTATGTAGCCCAGGCAGGTATGACCCTGACCCTGAGCAGTATCCTTCCTTCACCAAGAATGATGCCACAATATAGTGACAAGATGATCAGCTTTAACAATTGGCTTAATTTCTGGTGTCATTCAAAGGGGATCCAGTGCCTGTCTGCCTGGGATGACATGCTCGACAAGCCACACTGCTTCGCAAGGGACGGCTTGCACCTGTCACCCCTGGGATTCCGGATATTGGCTAAGGCTCTTGCCACCCCCATAGTGCCTTTTTAGGCAAGGCTCAAATTCTAAACCTACCACCCTAGAAAACAAAAACGTGAAGAAACTAAGGGTAATGCTGCTCAATGCCAGAAGTCTAAATCTCAAAATGCACGCACTCGAGGCCCTTCTCAGTATGGAGAACATCGATGTCTGTGCTGTGACTGAAACCTGGTTCAAGGCTTCTGAGAGCACCCCGGCACTATCAGGTTTCATCTCATAGCATGCATTCCGGCCCCAAAACCCGGACCACACCACAAAAGGAGGGGGTGTATCCATATTCATCAAGGATACTCACACCTCCAGGTTGGTGGATACGCACGAAGCAACGGAAACCATCCAGGTGCAATTAACCATAGGCAAAACTGCTCTACAATTTGTAGCATGCTACAGGCCACCCTCTCAAACTCAGGAAACCCACACAGCCTTCCTGAAGACACTGGAGGGTATAAATGTATCACCAAACACCATCATATTGGGTGACTTCAACTACCTGAATATAGACTGGGAACATTACTCAAGCCCAAACTTTCTAGCCCAAAGGTTCCTGGAGTCAATAAATTCAAATGCCATGGAACAACTAGTCACCGTCCCCACAAGAGGAGAAAATATACTAGATCTCATCATCACGAACATGGGGACAAAATGCTCCACACCAGAAGTATATCCCTCATTGGTGAGATCAGATCATAAACTAACCTCACTAGAAATCCACATCCCCCCCCACCCCAAACAAAAGACCACAGTGAAGAACTTCTAAAGCAAACTTCACACTACTCAAGACAGGTGTGGTATCCTTCAAGGCACCCGAGCCAATGGAAACCACAACCCAAGCTGCGGAAGCCCTTACAAATGCCTTCTATGAACACCTTCAGGACTGCATGGATCAGGCAATCCCAAATAAAACCAAGACTCTTTCCACCAAGGGCAAACGTCCAGTCTGGTGGACCCCAGCCATAAACAAACTTTACAATAAGAGGAGAAAGCTATTACATGATAGAGCAAAATCCCAAAAAGGGAAGGCATCTTTGATCAGCACTAGCAAGAAACTACGATCCCTCATAAAATCACCCAAGGCCAACTTTGAGAGAAAAACTGCCATAGATTCAAAAGACAATCATAAGGCCTTCTTCAGCTATGTCAGAAACCTGGGTGGAAACTCCCAGATATGGTCAGAATTAGTCCAAAATGATACAAAAATCACTGAACCCACAGACATTGCCAACATACTGGCAGACAGGTTCAGCGCAAACTTCACCCCCCTCTCCCCAAAAGGAGAGATAACTATCCCAACTGAGAGTAGCCTCCCAGACATCTCAAATGCGCAGGTGAAAGCTGCTCTCTCTAAAGCTAAAAACACAGCATCAATGGGACCGGATGGGGTCCCTGGCTGTGTGCTACATGAACTCAATGAAGAACTAAACCCGCACATAAGGCAGCTGTTTAATCTTAGCCTCACCACAGGATATGTGCCCAAGGAGTGGCGTACGGCAACTGTGGTCCCACTCCACAAAGGCGGTGCCTCTACGGACCCTGGTAATTACCGCCCCATAAGCTTAACAAGCCTGGTCTGCAGAGCTATGGAGATGATCATAATGGAACTCATAAACAAGGACATAGGGGACTTGCAGACCTTGGACCCAACCCAGTTTGGCTTTGTCAAGGGCAGATCTTGCCTTTTGAACTTGGTCGACTTCTTCGAAACAGTCACCAAGGCCATTGATGAGGGAAAGGCAGTCCATACAGCCTACCTTGACCTTGCAAAAGCTTTCGACACAATACCCCACTCGGGTATTATAGAGAAACTTACCAGCTTAAATGTAAACCCATATGTCACAAGATGGGTTGCAAACTGGCTAAAGGACAGAACCCACAGGGTTAGAGTTGCTGGAGCCATGTCAGACTCCAAGCCGGTTACAAGTGGAGTCCCACAGGGCTCAGTCCTTGGCCCCTATTGTTCGGCATCTACTTCTCAGAAGTACAGGCAAACATAGGAGGACTATGGCTGACAAAGTTTGCGGATGACTGCAAACTGGGTGCCATAGTGGATAGTACATCGGACACAGACATCCTTCAGAGGGGTCTCACGGAAACTGATAGCTGGTGCCAGAGCCATGGCCTGAAGTTAAACGCCAAAAGTGTATAGTCATACCCTTCGGGAAAAACAAGGTAACCCCAAGCTACCATATAGGTGGCAACCCACTAAGCACAGAAGAGGTTATCAGGGACCTGGGGACCCAGGTTGACAGTGGCCTCGCTTGACGCTCACGTTGCTAAAGTGGTTCAAAAGACCTTCTACATTGCCCACCTGATCATGAAGGGATTCACATCCAGATCAAGTGAGGTCATTGTTCCCCTGTACTCTTCACTTATCAGACCAATGATCGAGTACAATGCCCCATTCGGGATGTATCTCACCCGACACCTGCAGCAATTGGAGAGACCCCAAAAGTTCCTCACCAAAAGGATAAAGGGACTCCAAAACCTGTCATATGCTGCCAGACTGAAGAAACTCCAACTCTATTCAGTTGCATACCGTCTGCTCAGAGGTGACCTGTGCCTGACATACAAGGCCATGACCAACCCGGAATTAATGGGCATGCTCCACCTCAAAAAATCCAAATCCACCAAAACCAGTAGAGCAAGAGACTTAAACCTTAGCACAGATATAAATAGGACGTGCTGGAGGGATAGATTTATCACCCAGAGACTCCCAATGCTGTGGAATAAAATCCCGGTCCATGTGAGGCAGAGCACCTCGCTGGCTCTGTTCAAGAGAAATCTTGACCAGTGGATGGGAGATTGTAGGTTTACCCCGGGAATCATCTCTGTGTCACTACTGGACAGAGGCACAACAAACTAATGGGCACAGTATTTCTAACATAAGGGGCGGCGTAAGCCACATAACTTTGGGCTAGGCTTATAAATGCCCTAGGGCAGTTAGCCTAGTACAAACCTATGAACCTATGAACCTATGAATGCAACCAATATGTGAAAGATTCCCTTCATTAACGTAGTCATTTTTTTAATTTAATTTTCATTTAATTTTAACTAAAAATTCATGAGGTAACCAGATCTGTTTCAAGGGACAGCAAGAAATACAAAAACACCGCAACCATTAAAAATGTTCTCAGTGGTACTTATGCAAACAAAGTGATAAAAGCTTTAAAGAAATGCCCCTGACAATGTTGTTGTGTCTTTCAGCTTTTCCCAGTTAGGGGTCGCCACAGCGGAACTCCGGTCCGCTAATGATTGTCAGTAGATTTTTACGTGCCGAGTTGCACGAGTTCCCTGATGCACAACCTTCAACGAAGGTATGCCCATTCACGCATGTCTCCACATAGCAGACACTCTGAGAATCGAACAGGACAACATCTTTCTGTGAGGCGACAACGAAATGCCCCTGACAATGAAAAGGATATATAGTTTGCATAGTTTTCTGTAGCAGTATATATACTGGTGAGATCAGTCCTTCCTTTATTATAATATTGGATATTCCAAATACAACTACTACTCTTTTTTTTTTATCAGCCAGCAAATACACTTCAAGTAAACTAATAACAGTTAATGGAGCGTTATTTTAATACAGTTCAAATGACCACAACCTGCTTAAGTAATCCATTCTCCCTTTCAGTGATGGTTAACTACCACAATATACAACACACAATGGTAAGTAATTTAAAAGGTTTTTGATTTAAATCTAAGTATTTCATTACACACTGCAGTCAGTTTTTGCAGATGCTTTTCATATGTACAAAAAAAAAATTAAAAGTATTGTCAATGACAAAAAGTAACAATGCAAAACTTAACATTTCCTTTACATCAGAATCAAAACTATTTGGCACTGCATAAAAGTAAGTCATTTGCTGGTAATACTGCGTGAATGTGTTAAAAATGTCATATATGACTATATTAGGCCCAGATAAATATAATCAGTCTAATGCATGTTTTTGATGTTACAGTCAAAAATATATATTCAGAGAGGTGTTTTCTATGAAAGCTGTACCCTGAGCTTCATAGGCACATCACTGCCAGTAATATATGGAAAATGCTAGGGAGCCCAGCAGTGCAACAGCAATATTTAGCATTTCAGACATGTAATAAAAGTACATTGAGCAGAGTCTTATTAGAGGCTTATTATCATATGTCTGACATGAACACTAGTGCAGTTAGAGCTAACCATGCAAGTACTTCCCCTGTCAACCCATGAAATGCAGTTCTACAGACACTTACTAAAATCCACATTCATACGTGCATATATACTGGTACTCATGCATACACACTCATACAGATACCCAGACAGCTGCAACAATGTCTCTACGTACATGCACATACTTGCATGAATGCTTTCAGTTACACACCTACATGATTCCTCACATAAAAAGGACCTGCATATTTATTTATATACTAGTATGTGTTCCATTTGTGTATGTTACACAGTTGTAGCCTGATATGTATACATAATGCTTCACACACACACACACACACACACACACACACACACACACACACACACACACACACACACACGGGTTTGCAATACTTCCCCCTCCTTGAGCAGCCCCATTTCTGCCTTAGGAATTAATGGGTGTATGTCAAAAAGAAGGTGTACAGTTTTTTTTTTCTTTTGTTTGCTGCATACCCATATAGTGTTGTAGAACAATTGCCTAGATCACATTACTGAACTGTTTTGATGCCAGTGAATTGTTTTGGAATAGAGTACAATGGTAATTTGCATTAACTGCACCCTGGACTGACACATTTGCATTCAGCCTTCAACAGTGAGGCCCTTGTTGTGCTATAGGTCAGTGCCTTCAAACTGCTATAGCAGCACATTAGTATCTGAGCTGCTCAGGCAGAATGAGCTGCACATCCTGCTTAGAACAAGATTGTGTCGTACAACATTGTGTCATATGCTATGCAACAACATGCTGAGAACAAGATTGTGTCGTACAACATTGTGTCATATGCTATGCATCGCTGATTCCCAGCAATAACATGCTAAGAACAAGACTGTGTCATACAACATTGTGTCATATGCTATGCATCTCTGATTCCCAGCAACAACATGCTGAGAACAAGATTGTGTCGTATAACATTGTGTCATATGCTATGCATCTCTGATTCCCAGCAACAACATGCTGAGAACAAGATTGTGTCGTACAACATTGTGTCATATGCTATGCATCTCTGATTCCCAGCAACAACATGCTGAGAACAAGATTGTGTCGTATAACATTGTGTCATATGCTATGCATCTCTGATTCCCAGCAACAACATGCTGAGAACAAGATTGTGTCATATAACATTGTGTCATATGCTATGCATCTCTGATTCCCAGCAACAACATGCTGAGAACAAGATTGTGTCGTACAACATTGTGTCATATGCTATGCATCTCTGATTCCCAGCAACAACATGCTGAGAACAAGATTGTGTCGTATAACATTGTGTCATATGCTATGCATCTCTGATTCCCAGCAACAACATGCTGAGAACAAGATTGTGTCGTATAACATTGTGTTGTATGCGATGCATCTCTGATTCCCAGCAACAACATGCTGAGAACAAGATTGTGTCGTATAACATTGTGTTGTATGCTATGCATCTCTGATTCCCAGCAACAACATGCTGAGAACAAGATTGTGTCGTACAACATTGTGTTGTATGCTATGCATCTCTGATTCCCAGCAACAACATGCTGAGAACAAGATTGTGTCGTACAACATTGTGTCATATGCTATGCATCTCTGATTCCCAGCAACAACATGCTGAGAACAAGATTGTGTCGTACAACATTGTGTCATATGCTATGCATCTCTGATTCCCAGCAACAACATGCTGAGAACAAGATTGTGTCGCATAACATTGTGTCATATGCTATGCATCTCTGATTCCCAGCAACAACATGCTGAGAACAAGATTGTGTCGTACAACATTGTGTCATATGCGATGCATCTCTGATTCCCAGCAATAACATGCTGAGAACAAGATTGTGTTGTACAACATTGCGTCATATGCTATGCATCTCTGATTCCCAGCAATAACATGCTGAGAACAAGATTGTGTCGTATAACATTGTGTCGTATGCTATGCATCTCTGATTCCCAGCAATAACATGCTGAGAACAAGATTGTGTCGTACAACATTGTGTTGTATGCGATGCATCTCTGATTCCCAGCAATAACATGCTGAGAACAAGATTGTGTCGTATAACATTGTGTCGTATGCTATGCATCTCTGATTCCCAGCAACAACATGCTGAGAACAAGATTGTGTCGTACAACATTGTGTTGTATGCGATGCATCTCTGATTCCCAGCAATAACATGCTGAGAACAAGATTGTGTTGTACAACATTATGTCATATGCTATGCATCTCTGATTCCCAGCAACAACATGCTGAGAACAAGATTGTGTCGTACAACATTGTGTTGTATGCGATGCATCTCTGATTCCCAGCAATAACATGCTGAGAACAAGATTGTGTCGTACAACATTGTGTCATATGCTATGCATCTCTGATTCCCAGCAATAACATGCTGAGAACAAGACTGTGTCGTACAACATTGTGTCATATGCTATGCATCTCTGATTCCCAGCAACAACATGCTGAGAACAAGATTGTGTCGTACAACATTGTGTCATATGCTATGCATCTCTGATTCCCAGCAATAACATGCTTAGAACAAGACTGTGTCATACAGCATTGTGTCATATGCTATGCATCTCTGATTCCCAGCAACAACATGCTGAGAACAAGATTGTGTCGTACAACATTGTGTTGTATG
This sequence comes from Protopterus annectens, assembly GCF_019279795.1. NCBI lineage: Eukaryota > Metazoa > Chordata > Ceratodontiformes > Protopteridae > Protopterus > Protopterus annectens. The sequence continues at coordinate 1,027,342,919 of NC_056743.1, forward strand.
CGATGCATCTCTGATTCCCAGCAATAACATGCTGAGAACAAGATTGTGTCGTACAACATTGTGTTGTATGCTATGCATCTCTGATTCCCAGCAATAACATGCTGAGAACAAGACTGTGTGGTATGCTGTGCATCTCTGATTCTCAGCCACAATCAGATGAGAACAAGATTATGTAGTACGTTGTTCATCTCAGATTCCTGGCCATAATCTTCTGAGAACAAGACTGTGTGTTACGCTGTGCGGTTGGGAGGGTGGCTTAATGGTTAAGGTGTTTGCCTTACAAATACAAGGTGCAGGGTTTGAGTCTCACAAGGGATAATTGGCTAAGCTTAAAATGGCTCGCAAGGGCAGTTAGCTTAGTACTAATCTATGAACCTATGAACCTAATCTCTGATTTCCAGCCATAATCTGATGAGAACAAAATTGTGTGGTATGCTATGCATCACAGATACCCGACCATAATCTGCTGATAACAAGATTGTGTGGTATGTTGTTCATCTCAGATTCCTGGCCATAATCTTCTGAGAACAAGACTGTGTGTTATACTGCGCATCTCAGATTTCCAGCTATAATCTGCTGAGAATATGATTGTGTGGTATGTTGCTCATCTCAGGTTCCTGGCCATAATATGCTGAGAACAAGATTGTGTGGTATGCTGTGCATCTCAGATTCCCAGCTATAATCTGCTGAGAATATAATTGTGTGGTATGCAATATGTCTCTGATTCACAGCCAAAATCATAATATTGTCTAGATTTTACTTTGAATATCAAAGAAGGCACAGGACAACAGAATAAAAAAAAAAAAGCCAATGTTTCCCAGCAGTAACAAATGTCATTATTTAAAAGTACTTCCATTGTCACTTCAGAGTATGTAGACAAATATTCCACACTTGACAAATATGTAGCATTATTGAGATAAAATAAATGAGTACTCACTGATCCTACACTACTATATATTGTAACATCTCTTCTCTTGGACTATTACCATGGTATGATTTATACACATTACAGGTGTCTAAGACTTTTTCTAGCCATGCTTACACTTAACACCAAAGCATTACCTTGCTCTTTCTAAACCTTCATTTATGCAACATGCAACTCATTCTCTCAGGCATCTCTTTGTACAAATTGTAATTTCAGTAATGTTACCAGTTTTAAATATTAAGCCGTGGTCACAAACAACACTCTGTATGGTGACTGTCTTCGTACAAATTGTAATTTCAGTAATGTTACCAGTTTTAAATATTAAGCCGTGGTCACAAACAACACTCTGTATGGTTACTGTCTTCGTACAAATTGTAATTTCAGTAATGTTACCAGTTTTAAATATTAAGCCGTGGTCACAAACAACACTCTGTATGGTTACTGTCTTCGTACAAATTGTAATTTCAGTAATGTTACCAGTTTTAAATATTAAGCCGTGGTCACAAACAACACTCTGTATGGTTACTGTCTTCGTACAAATTGTAATTTCAGTAATGTTACCAGTTTTAAATATTAAGCCCTGGTCACAAACAACACTCTGTATGGTTACTGTCTTCACAAATTGTAATTTCAGTAATGTTACCAGTTTTAAATATTAAGCCGTGGTCACAAACAACACTCTGTATGGTTACTGTCTTCGTACAAATTGTAATTTCAGTAATGTTACCAGTTTTAAATATTAAGCCATGGTCACAAACAACACTCTGTATGGTTACTGTCTTCGTACAAATTGTAATTTCAGTAATGTTACCAGTTTTAAATATTAAGCCGTGGTCACAAACAACACTCTGTATGGTTACTGTCTTCGTACAAATTGTAATTTCAGTAATGTTACCAGTTTTAAATATTAAGCCGTGGTCACAAACAACACTCTGTATGGTTACTGTCTTCGTACAAATTGTAATTTCAGTAATGTTACCAGTTTTAAATATTAAGCCATGGTCACAAACAACACTCTGTATGGTTACTGTCTTTGTACAAATTGTAATTTCAGTAATGTTACCAGTTTTAAATATTAAGCCATGGTCACAAACAACACTCTGTATGGTGACTGTCTTCGTACAAATTGTAATTTCAGTAATGTTACCAGTTTTAAATATTAAGCCATGGTCACAAACAACACTCTGCATGGTTACTGTCTTCGTACAAATTGTAATTTCAGTAATGTTACCAGTTTTAAATATTAAGCCATGGTCACAAACAACACTCTGTATGGTGACTGTCTTCATACAAATTGTAATTTCAGTAATGTTACCAGTTTTAAATATTAAGCCATGGTCACAAACAACACTCTGTATGGTTACTGTCTTCGTATTTATTAGAAACTACAGTATCACCTAACAAATCTATAGTCCTTCATCTAATAGTCCTTCAATCTGCTCTATTAAATATGCTCTACTTATCTATGCAACATTTCTTTTTGGTCTGTAGTTTAATTTCTGGTTATACTTCTGCAGATTATCTAACATCCTCTGCAAACATAGACGTATGGAGGCATGTTGTATAAAGACTTTGTGCATATGCTTTGCAAGTGTATATACATATTCAGTACTTCTTTGTCATAAACACATTCATGGAATTTCACAAAACCATATACTATTGCTGACAGCTTTTTCTCCATTTAAGCATATATCTTCTTTGTCTCTATAAATGCTTCTGACCTGCATTCAACTAGTCTATTTCCTGTAAGTTCACATCTACTGTACTATTGTGACTTAAACCTACTTTTAACATAAATGGTTTATTTGCATCACACTATTCCAGCATTGATGCTTTTGTTGCTAGTTTCTTGAGATGTTAAATGTTTTTCCTGTGCTCAGCTCAATTTTCATGCTATGTATTATTTCAACAGCTAACATGCATAGTTACCTCATACATATTATGTATAAATTTTGCAAGGTAATAAATTATTCTTAAAAATTACAATAATATGCTTTTGTCTTTTAGTTTTCATATTTGCATTTTGCTCTTAGTCTGGTTTCAGTCCCTTTGATGTCACAATATCCTCCCATATACTTTAGACTTGCTCTTTTATTTTGTACTTATTGTTATTCAGATTAAACTCATGCTGTCTATGTTTATTCTAAGGACATCTGTCTACTGTCATCTTTGTGCTTTGTCTGACCCCACAGTAACAGACTATCAATTATATTTAAAATACTTTTTAAGGCTTCAAGTTTTGCTCTTTAAAAGATTCTATTGCTGATAAGATACAAATGGAATCCTCAAAAATCTACACATTCCTCCTAACACTATATTATTTATATGCAAAAAATGGAGCTTTATTTATTTGGCTTTACTTGCCAGAATTCCTGCTGATTATACAGACATACAACCACACACAGACACATATAGATACAGATGTAGATATATTGTTAAATGGTGTAGAATGTGGATCCAAATGGAACAATTTATGGTTCAGCCTGATTACAGATAAAGAAAGGTATACAGCTGAAATAATATCACAGGCACAAAATGCATAGGTATACACTATGGTGAAAATAAAATAAGGAATCATAGACATACTGTACAGGCTAATGAGTAAAACAGCTCTTATAAACAAACAAATCATGGCAAACATTACTTAGAAATACATAATCTCCGCGGTTGGGTGGGCGTTCAAAAGACAAGCGTAAATGGGCATGCCTTCGTTGAAGGTTGAACGTCGAACTGGCACCTCGGCGTTCGTCAAAATTTACTGCCAATCATTAGCGGACCGGAGTTCCGCTGTGGCGACCCCTAACCGGGAAAAAGCCGAAAGATAAACAACATGTACATGTTTAAAAAGAAAGAAAAAGAAAAACAGCATTAAACAATTTGGTATCATGAGCTGACAAACTTAGTTGTACTTAAATGAGAAGATGCAATTTTAGGTGCATCCAGAATTTAGTGTATGAGGACAATACTTTATCCTGTGTAGGAAATGATTCTTATAGAGAGTTTTGTGCCCAAAAATTAAGACGCTGTGGATTGTGTACTGCAATTTGATCTTGAGAGATTGAAGAATAGGTCTAGAATGAGCTTGGTTTTCAAGAATGTTGGTGGGAAGTTTCATGGAGAGCTTGTCAGCTAATGCAGAGAAGGCTTAGACTAGTGGCACTTAAAAATCCACTTATAAATTGATGATCTCAGAAAAAGAACAAAACATAACACTTGGGATTGGCTTTATTGGCCTGACTAAACCAGTAAAGACTTAAATACATAAAAAGTAAAAAGGCATGGAAATTCAGAAGCTACATATCTGAAACACAAGTGTGCCTTTAAGGGGTCATTTGCATGTATCCCGAGAGATTTAAGGTGTTAACACAGTGATGATTCTAGTTTGGCTGTATGTTTCTTTGTTGATACTGAATGTTTATTCTGTGTGATTTTTTTTTATCCTTTGGCTTGGAAGTTTAAAATGTTGAGATCTTAGCAGCAGATCTTTACTTAACTGGTATTCAAATAACTTTGCCGATTGTATGGCAGTGGTGTTCTTATCCAAGGAAGGAAGTGATAAATCTACATATGTTTGGAAATGCATTGTACTGTTTTTCTATTTTTGTTAGAAGTGGTAACTATTAAAGGAAGACCATGTTTCAGTTGGGAAAATAGAATTATTTTCACTGTGAGAGTTCTTCCTGCAAAGAAATGGAAATATGATATATTTCATTTCCAAATGAGAATATAATTTATTTTGATTCTTGTTTTATCAAGGTACAGTTTAAAGTTCTGACTGTGGTCCAACCAGGTGCCTAAGTATTTAAAGGAATTTTTTTTTCTATTGGATAATAGTGTAGGTCCTTATCTTGCAATAAGTTAGGGACTTTTGAGAGTTTTGATTATAACAAGTAGCATAGCTTTTGTTTTAGATGAGTTATGGGTAGATTGTCAATGTTCAGGTAATTGATAAAGGAATGGAAGTCTGACTACAGCTGGCATTGCAGAGAATGTTAAGGGCTTGATCTACTTATTATCATGTCAGATCATTTGAGAGTTTATTAATAAAGACTGGGAAAACGAAATGAGCAAGTATAGAGCACTTTGGGGCACCCTAAAATAAAGGGGGGGGGGGGCTGAGAAAATTGAAGCGCTAGTCTTGCAGTTGCAGACCAGGGGAGGTACCTGGAGGGCAGACATATAGAAACCTCTTGCTGAGTAAGTTCTTCCTTACATACATTGCAATGTGGCAGTGTAATGGCTTATACTAATCTGGTGCATTCTGTATAGACACTTAAGCAATCATTACAAGCCTAGCCGCCACATCCAGGCAACCAATAGGCATGATGCCTTGATTCCCTTCCCAGGCAGAGACAACCAGATCTTTTCCACCTCTGTCAGCCTTTTATGCTTTGGTGATTCACCTCCTGTGAAAGATATGTTGCTGGCAATATCCCAAGTCTTGTTCTTGGCATAAACTATCATTTTATATAGCCTTCCCCAAAGTTTACGTATACTTTTGTAGTGCATGGAGCATGGTGAGTACCCACTGATATCCCGAAAAAAAGACAAATCAGTTAAGCACTACTATAGTGTGAGACTGGATCTTAACAAATGTTAAGCACTCCTGCTTAACTTGTTAAGGTTTGGTCTTGCACTACTCAGACAAGTCTGCATGTACTAACTAGCAAAGGACAGTGAAGATTTGTTTCCGCCTGCTGTTTGTTCTGGTAACAGGCCCCTAATTTTTGTTTACCTAAGCTGAGAAAGTTGCTAAAGTGAAAGCATTTCTCTTATCATGCATTTTCTGAAGGTTAAAATGTCTGTAACTCAAATGTATATCATCAGTTAGTGACTTCAGTCTTCAGTGAATTGCCCTGAAAACAACAACTTTTATGTGAAACAGGCCAAACATCTGAGGCAAAAAGTCTGAACATGCTACAAAAATCTGGACAGTTCAAAAGAATAGAAGAGAAGAGTAAACATGAAACAGAGTTAGTCTTTCTGCCAGTGCTTGCTAAGTGCTTTATGGTTTTGAAAGCCAACAAAACACTTAACCCTTTTTTTCTGTAATCAGTAGTGCATGGAGCAGATGAAGCGCCATACGACAGAAAGAATTATGATCAGGTCTCCAATTATAATCATTAATTTTGTGTTCTTGACATGGATACAAAGATTCACCTCTTGAGCTTTACTTTTGAGGTGAGTTTCTTGGGTTCCTTGTCTTGAACACATAATAAGCAAGTTATGATTGACGACCCACTCATAACCCTCTATATCATGGCCACCTAGAGGACTGATGTCAGTTATCATTTCCTTACATACCTAAAGGCATGGCCATGTTAATTTGGGCTAGGATGCATGTGCTAGATGTGTGGAGGGGTTACAGTAATACCTCAGTCTCCTGAATGTCAACATTTCCAGTTCTTGCATCTGCCATGGGCCCATAACACCTGTGGGTTATACATGGTGGTCAATGTGTGGATGTGTGGATGTGTGTGTGTGTGTGTGTGTGTGTGTATATACAGGGCTGTGAGCATATACTATCCCTCACATACATAAAGTTCCCATTTACTTGCTTCTTCTTGTCCCTTGAACTCACTATTTTCCTGGGAGTGCTACAAAATCCTGAAACAAAAATCTTGAAAGTTCAAAATACTGAAAAACTCAAAGTACTGAATCTCATAATACTGAAAACACACAGGATACCAACACTTACTATAGTCTAGCACAAGTACATACATAAACATATTACCCTTGAGCTATAAGCAGGGGGCAAGCCTCCCTGCACTCTCCCATGTGGAGGGGGAGGGGGGGACTGCACCCCCAACTCCTGCTACTTAAATATATCAACTCTGAGATTGCACTTCACTAAACTAAATGCAATGTTGGAGGTGATATATTTAAGTCACAGGGGGGCTTGTCCCCCTGCTTATACTTGAGGAAGAGTAACATGATTTGTCTTTTATTTGTTTCTGTATGTACTTGTGCTGGAATATAGTAAGTGTTGGTATCCTGTATGTTTTCAGTATTATGAGATTCAGTATTTTGAGTTTTCAGTATTTTGAACTTTCAAGATTTTGGGTTTCAGGATTTTGTGCTTTCAGTTTTTTGTAGCACTCCCCTTTTCCTATATATACTGCAACTACAGGGTTGCCATTATGACACCCCTTCCAACACCAGCATATTAAATCTCCGTAATACACAGCGCATCCTGCCTCTGCCGTCACAAAATGGATTGCTATGCCTCACCCAAATCTCATGGGGCTGTATACCCTATATGGCATATTCTCTTTCCTATGCAAATTGCCAGTGTTGTGTCCTCCCATGAACAGCTTGAAATGACAATATCACAGAATTGTTCCCACATCCACATACAGACATTTCTCAATGTCTCTGTTGCTCCCATCCATTACTGCTGTTAAGCCCACTGCGTAGTTACATTAGGAGAGATCTTTCACCAGAGGTTAGGACAGCCAGACAGAATTTTACTGTAAGTGTCTTTTTTCCCCCTTGACTTTTCAGGTTCAAAACTGAACTGAGGTCACATCCTACTTTATCTTTCATTCAGTGACAGAGGAGTGGAGGGAGAACACAGGAAGCACAAACACATTTACAGGTGGTAGGTGCCTATACCATGAGCACTACTGCACTGTACAGCTTTCATAAGATGTATAATACATAGGTGTACCAACAATATTTGTTTCCTCTTTCTTCTGCAGTTCACCTCAGCCTGTGCCAGTCAATGATTCTTATGCTGCATTCCCAGTAGGCACCAGATTTGCCTCAGAGTACAGGACAGATATAACCCTTCTGGCAATGACCTGGAGAACTCTCTGCTAGTCTCTGTGGCCACTACTCAGGAAGGGAGCAGAGGATTCTGTTCTGATAGTGGTACCCTACGGTCATCCAGCACCAGTGCCATAAATTGGAAATCTGCCTCACAACTTATCGAGCACTTCTTGGCATGGCAGATTGAGTTACATGATCAACACACCCTGAGCAGTGTGACACTCCAGACATGGTCTATAGATGGCATCAGCCATGAAGGTAACCGATGTCTGCATGGGTGGAATTCTGGACCAATGTGGCATCTTTCATATACCCTGTCCTATCTCACAATCCATGCATCTCCCTGCCTTGTGTGTCATTCCTTATACCTTATTTGCTATCCAGTCCTCTTCTTCATCAGCTGTACAGCAGTGTGTACCTGTCCACTTCTGCCATCACCTTTTATGTGAATACCATCCCTGTTTGTCTGTGTCCACATTTTCTGTTTCTGTGCCCCTATAACCTTCCCGTCTTTATCTATTCCTCACTATGTTTCTCTGCTTATTCATTATGGTAACTCTCGTGTATTTTCTTTGGATTATTTTCCTTTTTCATACATTCCTATCTCTCACTTGCCTCCCTGTTTAGGTAATGAACTGAGGTGGCAGTTTGCTGTACTAGCCCTTCATGACCTCACTGTCACTGCTCACGTGGCAGCGATGAGGTACATCACTGAAATTGTGACTGGACATATGCATGTGCTCTTAGGCATGCTTTCTATGGCACTGACCACTCCAGCCACAGACTGTTTCATACCAAGACTCATCAGCTGAGCCTGCCTAATGCTGTTTGCCCCCATGATGTGGCTCCAGTAATTTCATGCACTCTCCTTTTTTCAACTATTCTCCTTGCAAATCTAATTAGCAAATGGATTTGTAATTGTTAAAATATAGGTTCATAGGTTCATATTAGGCTATCTGCCCTAAGACATTTATAAGCCTAGCCAGAGTGTGTTTGGCTTTCGCCACCCATTTTAAATTAATTTTGCTATGCCCTTTTTCGAGGTTAGTATACTGTGCCTCTGTCTAACAGTGACACAGAAGTGATACCTGGGGTAAACCTACGATCTCCCATCCACTCATCAAGATTCCTCTTGAAGAGAGTCAATGAGGGACTCTGCCTAACCTGGACTGGGATTTTATTCCAGAGTGAAGGGAGCCTCTGGGTTATGAATCTATCCCTCCAGCATGTCCTATTTATTTCAGTGCTGAGGTTCAAGTCTCTCAAGCGCGTAGCTTGATGGGATTTGGATTTTCTGGAGTGCAGCATGTCCATTAATTCCAGGTTGGACATGGCTTTATACGTCAGGCACAGATCGCCTCTGAGCAGGCAGTATGCCACTGAGTAGAGCTGGAGTTTCTTTAACCGGGCAGCATATGGCATATGTTGGAGCCCTTTGATCCTCTTGGTGAGGTACTTTTGGGGTCTTTCCAGTTGCTGCAGGTGTCTGGTATATATTACATAATGTCTGTTTATGTGCATTACTGAATATTTATTTAAAAATGTGTAATATGTTGGAGGTTTTCTTCCTGTGCCTTCACTGAAAAAAGGATTGTTTGGCTAAACCCAGTAAATAAAAGCAAAATAAAATAATTAAATTGCAGGCGCTATGTAAGCCTTATTCATTTAACCAGTGAAAGGCTGTACCAAGCTGTGGGATCCTTGAAATTTAGTTTTTCACAGCTGAAAATGGTTTGTTTTTATATTTAAAATATATCTCTATTTTGGGTCTTTGTCCCCCAATTATTTTAGGCTTTGTCCAGATTTCTTGCGCTGAGGTTGAGAAGTATGATTCCAGCAATATTCTCAATAAAGAGAATATACTTTATATCTTATATAATTTGCTGTGATTTTTCCCTCGTATTTTCCCTAGCTGTACATACATTTACTGATGTTTTGAATTGAAGTATAATTATTTCTTGGCACATTAATTACTCAATCACTGAATAAAGTCTTGCAAACATTTTTATCATTATAGTACTGGGTTATAGTATTTGTTGACCTATTTTATTGTTTAAAAACAACAAAACTTTCCTCCTAGTGGCACTCTGCTATAATTTTTGAATGCCAGTGCTATAACTTTTAATGTTCAGAAGCTGAGGAGTATGGTGGTTAGGATTTTTGCAGAGACTCTAGAAAAATAATTGTTATGCAGATTTTACCAAATTAGGCTTGGAACTTTGCTGCTATTTCTGCTGTGATCCACTAGATGTCAGTGCAGCCTTTTGCCTTTCAACTCTCATTTGAATTTCTACAGAGTACTCTGCACAGGTAAAGAAATTAACCAAAAAAAAAAACAAAAAAACAGAAGGGTCTTCATGATATTAATAGTAAGGCTTTTAAATTCTTTTTATAAGTGTTTGACTAATCATTACAGAACTAGAAAACTGCAGGAGATTAACAAAGTGTATTTTTACCTTGGTGGAATCCCTATCCATCTTTAATGAAGAATGACAGTCGAAAGAAGATAAAATTTCATATTTTTGAAAACAAAAGGTTTACACTTCTGTAAGAAAAAAAAAACTTTTAACGTGAAAGGAACAGTTGTGGATGTTTCTCTGTCCCTTAAACGAAAGCAGTCTTAAGAGTCTCAAATTATGACTGCTTGACACTGGTATCCGGATGACTCAGCTGATAGCTACCTTAGGAATGAGAAGTTCATAGTTTCTAGTCCTACAACAGTAATGGACTTGTGCAGAAGTATTACCACGATGGTACCATGGTATTGTTCAGTGTGGCTGCTGACCTAATGCAATGTTCCACTCTGGCAAAGAAGGTTTTGGTTCTTAATAATGTGCTATTGTAAGTGTAAATATAGAAATAAATGGGGAAAGGCATTACTGATCTCTGTGTGCTCCTTGCAAGCCTTCCTTTCTCATAAAACCTGGGGCTGCCTTTGATTGGTCTATGTCATATCATAAATGGCCACATTGTCAAACATCATCGCATCAACAATGCAGGCCGTCAAACTGTGCTGACTGAGATTGCGTCACGGTAAGGATCAGGAAATGTGTCTTTTCCCCAAAGTATTGCAAATTCTCAGTCGATATATATAATTAGTGGTGGGGGTGGGGGGACTGCACTGCTGATGAGATGATGTCTGACAATGTGACTGTTTGACGATATGACATAGACCAGCATCTGACTGCTAATATATTAAATGAGAATTATTGTGTATATACAGTCATTTCACAGGTAGCCTCTTAACAGGTGTGACATTTTGAGGATAATAAGGTACATAAAAATCATGCTTGTTACATGCTAACAAGTGAGAATAGCCACACTGTTACATGCTAACAAGTGAGAATAGACACACTGATGCATGTACATAAAAATCATACTTGTTACATGCTAACAAGTGAGAACAGCCACACTGTTACATGCTAACAAGTGAGAATAGCCACGCTGATGCTAATAATTTGTTACAAAATCTGCTATATCACTGAGCAGATTGCGTACCTGTGTTCATCTCCAACACAGCTTTTTGTTATTTGCTTACCATTCCCTGTAGTAGAGCAGAAAATACTGCCCCTAGTTTTAGGCCAATTTCTTTTTGTGCCATATGTCCCATAGGTTCTTCATAGGTAGCTACAAGATTTGTAGTCCGGGGGATCACTGAGGAGCCTAGCCCAAATGCAAAGTTGCTCCTGAGCACTGTCTAATTAAATGAACTGCTCAAAGTCGCACAGTAGGCAAATGAGGACTGAGAGACTCAAACCCTGTATCACAAGAACTGCATCTCATGGTCTTAACCCTCCGTGCCAAATGCCAGAATACCCTGCAGCAGCTGACATATGAGTAGGAAAGCAAATTAAACTTTGAGATGTATAAACACAAAAATATAGAAAAAAACTACGTAAGATTTAGAGTTTAATTCAGCAAGACACATTAAATTATTTCAGTGCAATGGCAATACAAGTTCCTCAAGAAGTGTTACTTTGTGCTTCCATGAGCAATCGAAATTCAAGTCTATCAAATGATAATTAAATAAGTGCATAAATAAGACTAAGCTAGAAAAAAGACATGTTGATATTGTAATAGTTTTAAGTATTTTATTATTACACAACCTTATTTTCTTAATAGTAGAATGTGTAATTTGGATGAGACATTAAGTCGAGGTCCCATCTGTCTTTGTGGTGGTAGCTCAGGGAGATATAAAAGATCCCATGGCAATTAACGAAAAGAGCTGGGCAAGTTCCCTAATGGCCTGGCCAAACTTCCCTTAGTCAATATGAATACCACCTTAGGTCTTACCTGAAGAGAGACCACTGGCCTAGTGGCACTAATGAAAGTGTAAATAAAATATAAAAATAAATTAATTATGCAGCTCTCCATAACTTCATGCCCATACTAGTCTATGTACGATAACGCTACTCTTCCACTGTACAGTCACTGTAGAATGACACTTTGTTGAGGTAAATGGGAGCATGTAGTCAGTCATGTGTCACTTCATTGTGAGGTACTAAACTTCAGGCCCACTAATGTTATACAGATGGGTGCAGCTGTAATAGTAACTTCAGGGCTTGCTCAGTCCCAGGAGTGACTGAGTACTCTCTAACCTCAAGTCTGACTGAACTCAGTGCTGCTATTTACAGTTAAAAGGTATGACCACACAGCAAAATATTTTTTTTTTAGTTTGAGAGTACTGTTTTTCACTATTACTTCACTGTGAATTAACATATGTATTTATTCTGATTTATTGACATGAATCATCTGTAAACCCATGTTGAAGTCATACATTTACATTTATTCATAGAATAAAGTATTTGTATTTCACCATTTTAAAAATATGTAACATCTTTACATTAGTACCTGCTATGTAACTAAATAAGTTTATAACCCTTATCTTAGTACCCGCTATATAACAAAATAAGTTTAGAACTTATTATTCAGGGAAGATCCAAGGTGGTTTTTATATTACTAGGGAAAATTTGGCCAGGGAATCGGCAAACTTCCTGTATTTTTTCGATAGGTGTCTTGTATAGTACTTACATTGCCTTTCTAATAAATGATTATGTTTTAAGTACTCATTAACATGAGTTACTTATTGTCAGTTGCAAGAATTTGACTTAAAGGATTCTTTATAGTACTTAGTGGGGACTGAGGATCATTGACAAACATTATTATGACAGCAGATGCAAACCCTACGTAACCATTTTATCAGCCCTCTTAAAGAATTATTTTATGTTTATGACTGTTAATTATTCAACTATATCCCTGTTTCTGGGAAAGTACTCTAATTGTCTTACATCCTTTTGATGAAAAAAAGATACGTTTTCTTATATTTAAGATTAATTACCCATTATGCACCTCCATACAGAAATTTTTCTTAGCAATTTGATTTTTAAATTATAGTAGCTTCTTAGACTCTGGAGATCCCTTTATGGCTCTTAATGTTTCTGTAGTTCCCCCATCTTCATCTTTTCTTGTAGACTACACACAGTATGTTTTTTATGGTTTCTCTCCAATTCAGTCTCGTTTTTATTTTTCTTGCATGGATATTTAATATGTCCTTGAAAAAAGTAACATCTCTAAAATAAACACAACAGAATGGGACTTCTGCCCATGAAAAGCCCATCTCACACTGTGTTTTTTCAGCTTTAAGCAGGTAAACCCACAAGGCATCAGTCTGTCTTTTCAATGTAAAACCTGGACGAGTTGTCTTGTTAAGCAACTTGATCAGGTTCATACAATAAGCCAATGGAGGTGGTAGGAATCAAACCCAGTACCCTTGGTTACAAGCAACAGCTTATTAATTATCTAAGAACCTCAATCCTCTGTGATGACTCCCAGAGTATTTGCTTATTTTGGATAAGCTGATCTATCTAACAGAAGTCACATTCCTTCGAAAAGATTAGGGATACATTACAGTTTATGAGAAATACCAAAGATTCATAATAACAACGTTCAACTTAAGCACTCAAACCATTTATTTCACAGCCCAGCACTTGCTCAAAACTCATAGCAAGCACTAATTAACCCTCGCACTAGACCCCCCTATACTGTCCAGAAGGACAAGGTTCTCTATTCGTCCCTACCAGCTAATCAGTAAAACAGCTTACTTTACCTATTCAGGCATGTCCAAAGGGCAGTTTCAGGTGTACTCTCCAATCCAACTGGTGAATCTGGGCATTTTGAGACAATGTTACAAATGCCTCACGTACACGGACAACCCTCGCCTCCTACCACCAAACACTAATATATGCGAGAGATGGAATTATACAGCCAAACTGGAGGCAAAGCTCTCTCAACCCAAGACTGGGACTGATAGTCAAGAGGAGAAGTAAAATACTTGCAACACACCAGCAGACTCACATAGACCTATTAAACCAACACCGGCAAATAACACACATAAATACACGAAAACATACTCAGAGGCTCTAAATAAAAATCGGCAAAAGCAACAGAGACCTCCAAAGTAGACATCCAAGCAACCTCCACAACCCATCACCAACCATGAAACACGTACTTCACATAATCAGTGTGCCATGCAATCACAGCCCTTAAGGCAAAATAACAAACCCAGCACACTAGTAGTAGGCGACTCTATAGTCAGGCACACTGTTGTCCCACTAACTAGGCTGGATAAGGAGAAGGTTACAGTTAGCTGCCTGTCGGGCACCAGGATGTGCCTCATAACACAAGCACTCAGGTCGCTCCAGAACAAGTACAAATATGACTCTGTCATTGTCCATGTTGGTGTGAATGACCTGAGACGTACCACCCTGGACTACATGAAATAGATATGGAAGAGCGCTGTGATCACATAGCCCAGGCCGGTATGACCCTGACCCTGAGTAGCATCCTGCCCTCACCAAGAATGATGCCACAGTATAAAAAAAAAAGATCAATTTCAACAATTGGCTAAGTTTCTGGTGTCATTCAAAGGGGATCCAGTATCTGTCCACCTGGGATGACATGCTCGACATCCACGTTGCTTCACAAGAGATGGCTTGCACCTGTCACCCTTAGGCTTTTGAATACTGGCCAAGGCTTTTGCCACCCCAATAGTGCCTTTTTTAGGTAAGGCTCAAAAGACAGACCCACCACCGTAAATAGCACAAGTAACCAAAAACTGAGGGTAATGCTACTCAACGCCAGAAGTCTAAACCTCAAAATACATGCACTTGAGGCACTCCTCAGTATGGAGAACATCAATATCTGTGCAGTAACAAAAACCTGGTTTAAGGCTCCAGAGAGCACTCCAGCATTACCAAGCTATAACTCATACCATACTTTTCGGCCACAGAACCTGGACCGAAACACAAAAGGCGGGGGTGTATCCATATTCATCAAGGATACCAACACCTCCAGGTAAGTGGCACAGCACAATGCCTCAGAGATCATCCATGTGCCACTAACAATGTGCAAAACTGCAATTCAAATTGTAGCTTGCTACAGATCACCCACCATGACCCAGTGCCCCCATTCCATGTTTCTGGAGACACTGGAGAATATGAAGGTCCTACCAAACACCCTAATATTGGGTGATTTCAATTACCCAAACATTAACTGGGTGAACTACTCAAGTATTAACTCCCTTGCCCAATGCTTCCTAGAATTTATAAACTCGAATGCCTGGATCAACTGGTCAACACCCCCACCAGAGGTGGCAACATATTAGACCTGGTCATCACCAACATGGGTGACCAGTGTTCTACACCGGAGGTCAACCCCTCACTGGTTAGATCAGACCATAGACTAATCACTCTGGATATCCACATTCTGCCCCCACCCCCAATCAAGCAAACCAGCATGAAAAACTTTTCAAAAGCAAACTTCACATTACTTAAGACCGAGGTGGAAAGGTTCATAGCCCCCATGCTAAAGGACAACACTGTCCAAGCTGCTGAATCCCTTACAAAGGCACTCTATGAGCACCTGCAAGAATGCATGGATCATGCTATCCCAAGCAAAACCAAGACTTACTCTTCCAAGAAAAGGAAACCAGTCTGGTGGACCCCTGCCATAAACAAGCCATACAACAGAAGGAGAAAACTAGCACAGAAAAGAGTAAAATCCCAAGAAGGAAAGACATCCCTGATCAGTATCAGCAAGAAACTACGATCCCTCATAAAATCATCCAAGGCTAGCTACGAAAGAAAAATTGCCAAGTACTCCAAAGACAACCACAAAGCGTTCTTTAGGTATGTCAAGAACCTAAGTGGAAACTCTCAGATCTGCTCTGAGTTAGTGCAGAATGGCACAAAATACACAGAACCGACTGATATTGCCAACATTTTGGCAGACAGGTTTAGTGCAAACTTCACCCCCTCTCACCCCCTAGAGGGCCCATAACCATACCAAAAATGTAGAGCCCTGGCAATCACTGACACACAGGTTAAAACAGCCCTATCCAAAGCCAAAAATACAGCTTCAATGGGACCGGACAATGTCCCACGCTGTGTCTTACACGAGCTCCAAAATGAACTAACCCCTCACCTAAACACACTGTTCAAACTCAGCCTCTCTACAGGCTATGTACCCATAGAGTGGCACACAGCAACAGTTATCCTGCTCCACAAAGGTGGAGCCACAACGGACCCTGGGAACTATCGCCCTATAAGCCTGACTAGCCTGGTCTGCAAGGCTATGGAGCACATCATCATGGAACTCATTAACAGAGACATTGGGAACCTCCAAACATTGGACCCTACCCAGTTTGGCTTTGTTAAGGGCATATCATGCCTCCTAAACCTGGTGGACTTCTTTGAGACAGTTACTAAGGCTTTAGATGAGGGAAAGGAGGTCCACACAGCCTAACTAGACATCGCAAAGGCTTTTGACACCATTCCCCATTCTGGTATTATAGACAAGTTCACCAGCCTGAAGATAAACCCCTATGAAATGAGATGGGTTGCCAGCTGGCTCACGGATAGAACCCACACGGTGTGAGTTGCAGGCTCTAGGTCCAACTCTAAATTGGTTACACGTGGTGTCGTCCCCCAGGGCTAAGTCCTGGGACCCCTCCTATTTGGTATATCTTCTCAGAGGTACAGGCAAGCACAGGAGTACTATGGCTGACCAAGTTCGCAGACGACTGCAAACTAGGGGCCATAACTGACTCTCCGGCTGATACAGACATCCTCCAGAAGGGTCTCACTGAGACAGATACCTGGTGTCAAAATCATGGTGTCAAGCTAAATGCCAAAAAGTGCATAGTCATCCTCTTTGGAAAAAACAAAGTAACCGCGAACTACCACATACGTGGTAGTCCCCTAAATACAGAAAATGTAATAAGGGATCTGGAGTCCCAAGTAGATAGTAATCTCTCCTTTGATAAATATTGCCAAGGTGGTTAGAAAATCCTTCTATGTGGCCCACCTAATCACAAAAGGGTTTGCATCTAGAACAAAAGAGGTTATTGTGCCCCTCTACTCATCACTCATCAGACCCATCATAGAGTACAACGCCCCATTTGGGATGTACTTTACAAGATACCTGCAACAGCTGGAAAGACCACAAAAGTACCTCACCAAGAGGATTACTGGCCTCAAACAGATGCCCCATGCAGCCCGACTGAAGAAACTCCAGCTGTACTCAGTTGCATACCACTTACTCACAGGTGATCTCTGCCTGACATACAAGGCCATGTCCCACCCAGAATTGATGGACATGCTCCACCTAAAAAAAAAACAAATCCCCAAGAGCCACACGTTCTAGGGATCTAAACTTCACCACAATGATAAATAGGATGTGCTGGAGGGATAGATTCCTGTCCCAGAGACTCCCCATGCTTTGGAACATACATTAGGCAGAGCCCCTCACTAACACCCTTCAAAAGAAACCTTGACGAGTGGATGGGAAACAGAAAATTTACCCGGGGATCACTGCAGTGGCTCTGCAGGACAGAGGCACACGGAACTAATGGCTCTGCTGGACAGAGGCACAGGGAACTAATCTAAGGGGGTGGCGAAAGCCAACACATTCTGGCTAGGCTTATAGATGCCCACAGGCAGATAGTCTAGTACTTACCTATTAACCTATAATAATAACAAAAATGAGTAAAAGCAATGGGGGGAACAAAGAACACAGAAGAAATTCAGATACAGAAAAATGGGGATTAACCAAAGTCACAGAAGTTATCTACACACAATATGATCACCCCAATCCTTTATTCTATAGCCAGATGTTCAGATTTGTATAAGAATGTCTGAAGTGCAATATTTTTATTCTATAATGTATGAAAACATTGGCCTTTCCAAATATATAACAAATATAATTCTGTTGAAACTATCAGTTTCTGCCCACATTAGAGTGTCTTAATGTCATTAGAAAATGATTTGTACATAAATATCAATAGATGATAAACACGGGCACATGCTGATGTGATGCGGACGACAAGCTATAGTGTCTAATCTGTCTGGTTTCTTACATCAGGATGACGTTTTATTAAGTAAAACATTTTGCTCTTTAGCTGACACCATAGCACTTACACTCTGCCTTGGCGAACGCTTGGCTGATTTGTAAATGCTCTTGGATCTGTTTTTTCTGGTTTGTACAGATTTTTTACAGATTGATTGCTATCCTAGTCTTTGTATAATTACGTCTACATATCACTGATCCAAAAACATATTCCTGGCCATTTTGGCTCACATCATAGCTCTCAACTGTCCAGATTTTCACAGAATGTCCAGATTTTTGACTCATATTTTTGGTCCGTTTCTCGTAAATTGTAGTTTTCTGGAAAATCACTGAGCACTGTAGTCAGAAAATAATGGTAGACATTTGATTTTCAGACATAATATCCTTCAGAAAATCATGTTAATGCAAAATCTGTTATTCTATCAATTTTCTAAGTTTGTAAGAACAATATTTAACAAATGTCCTATTTTAGGCCTTGGTCCCCCCATTATTTGTGGCTTTGTCCAGATTTCTTGCTCTAACATGTTGAGAGGTATAGCTCAAATGCTGATATGATTATACTGTGGACGAAAAGCTATACTGTCTGACTTGTCTGGCTTCTTACATCAGCTTGAATTTTCTGTAAGTAAACTGTTTGTTCGTTTAGCTGAGACAGTATTGTTAAAAGTAGAGGCCATACGTTTTACCATCAGCCTTAGTGGGAATTTGGATAATTTGTAAAAGCTCTTGGATCTATTTTTTCTGGTTTGTACAGATCTGTTTTACAGACTGATTGCTATCATGGTCTCTGTTTAATTAAGTCTATACATCACCAATCCAAAACATATTCCTGATGATTTTGCCTCGCATGCTGACATGATGTACTGTGGATGACATTCAGTAGTGTCTGATTTGTTTGGTTCTTACATCAGCTTGAATTTTCTGTAAGTAAACTAATGAATTTTGAGACCAGTTGTCATAATGGTTAAAGTCATGCACAAAGTACAAGGTTCAGTCCTAACCTCCAACCAATTGCCTGTATGGAGTTTGCATCTTCTCCTTGTGCCTCTGTGGGGTTTCTCCCATCTCCCCAAAACATGCCAAGTGTTTCCACCTCAAACTCACCCAATAATGGAATTTTGGGCAGCAGCACAGACTCTAGATGTTGTCTATAAGGGGAAAAACTTCTATATACCAACTGCTTTGGGCATTAACTCTGGTGCACAGTATCCTCAAGATAGGAGAACATGGTTCACAGACAGCACAACATGTCAAGGCTATTTGCTCAATGATGTAAAAATTTGTAGTAGGTGATTTGGTCATGTTGCCTATTGTCACCAAAATGGGGATGGGTAGATACCAGTGATAAGTAGATTGAGGACCCGGCCTAATATGATCTATGCCAGGGAGCCATACTAATGGTGAATGGGTTGTTTGTGCCCCTATCAGCCAGTGTGTGCCTGCCATAAAGCCCAGCAGCCCTGGGTCAATATGCTACTGTCTGGCCAGTGCTCAGTAGCCCAGCTTGGGTTATATGGGATAGCTCTGATGAGGGAAAGCTGAACGTAAATCCATTGAACCTACCAAATGTGAACTAAGAATTGCTACACTTAATGTAGGTGGTTCACTGACAGCTTGGAAATGGATGACATGATTGTAAGTTGGAGGCGGGATCTTATACATCCAGGAGACAAGATGGAAGGGGAGTGCAGCAAAGTCACTTTGCTTGGGATCCACAGTCTACTACTCAGGAGGCTAGAAATGGTGAAGGAATTATGGTGAAGGAGAGGCTTCAGAAGACAGTGAGGGATATTATCAGAATTAATGACTGAATTATTGCAGTCAGACATCCAGTGTAAGGATAGGGCATATTCATAACCTCAGTATATGCCAAACAGCAGGGTTGTGATAGCAAGGAAGAGACTGTACTCAGACAGCAGTTGCAGGACCTACTAGATAAACCAGGACAAAATGAATTGGTGTTGATAATGAGTGACCTGAATGCACATATTGGAACACACAGAACAGGATATGGGGACTGCCTGGGAACACATGGGTGAGGTAACAGGAATAAAGAAAGGCCATTCTAGAATTCTGTCAGGCAAATGGCTTGTTGGTGACCAACACATGGTTCAACATGAGAGAAAGTCACAAGATCACATACAAGAGTGGCCAACATGAAACTCAGGCAGACTTCTTCCTAGTAAGGAAAGGATACTGAGGTAGAATCAGTGACTGCAATGTCATCCTCAGTGAAACATTTGGCCCACAGCATAAACTACTCCTTTCCAGAATAAGCTGCAAGCAGTAGTCAGTGAAGGCCCTAAAGTCAACAGAGACTAGGCTGAAGACCTGGAAGTTAAATGGAGAGAAAGCACAGGAATTCAAGGAATTACTAAGGCTCTTGCACCTCAGCAAGAAAAAAAAAAATAGGTGGAGTTGAAGAAGAAAGGCCTTAAAACAGCATGTGTGCAGACAATAGAGCAGTTGAGCCAGGTATGGAAGCAAGTACTTAAGGAAAGCTAGTGGGGAAATGCAGAAGTCCAGGAATTCTTCAAAAGAAAGAAAGGAATGTGGGGAAAAAAGTGGGCGACAGAAAAGACAGAACAGGTAAG
Organism: Protopterus annectens; assembly: GCF_019279795.1. NCBI lineage: Eukaryota > Metazoa > Chordata > Ceratodontiformes > Protopteridae > Protopterus > Protopterus annectens. The sequence continues at coordinate 1,027,363,613 of NC_056743.1, forward strand.
CTAATGAAATGGCTGAAAGAGGCGTTGCAATTGGAAAGAACAAAGTATCAGAAGCACTCCACCAGCTTCTGAAAAGTGACACGGCAAATAGCAGAAAGAAACTGTATTGGGTTGCAAGGCAAAGACAGAAAGGTAAAGAAGCTAGCCAGGCACCCTTCAGAAGGGATGCCAGCAACAACCTGCTCACCAGCCCACAAGACAAAGGCAGATGGAAGGAATATTGCCAGCAGCTTCTGAATGAAGAAACCCCCTGAGAGGCTGCACTGCCTCAGACACAGCCTACAATGAGAAATGAGGAGGAGCCCATGCAAGAAGTAGTGAGAACAGTACTGAGAAAAATGTAGTCAAGGAAAGCAACAGGCTCAGTTAAGGCCACAGCAGATATGGGTTTGTACATGTTTACTAAGCAAATGATCACATGGATCTTTTTTAAGCCTGGCCATGCATCCCAAATCTCTGACAAGTTTTGGTACACTTGATAAGTATAAGCAGGGACTTGGGAGGTGAAACATTTACAAACAAGGGCCTGGGAGATGAACCATTTACAGACAAGGGCCTGGGAGATGAACCATTTACAGACAAGGGCCTGGGAGATGAACCATTTACAGACAAGGGCCTGGGAGATGAACCATTTACAGACAAGGGCCTGGGAGATGAACCATTTACAGACAAGGGCCTGGGAGATGAACCATTTACAGACAAGGGCCTGGGAGATGAACCATTTACAAACAAGGGCCTGGGAGATGAACCATTTACAGACAAGGGCCTGAGAGATGAACCATTTACAGGCTGCTTGTGTCCATTGCAGGGGTCTATGTCAGATGATCGACTTTTCTGAAACTCGAAAAAAAATATTGAAGAGACCATATGATGGAGTTTCCAAAAACTTGAACATAAAAAAAAAAAATCTAACTTTTTATGTTTTTGCAGGGGCAAGCCTATCTGTGAAACCCACACCACCTGCAAATTATAAATACTGACTCCAAGATCACACTACAGTGAGGTAAAGGGTATATTTCCCGATTGTCGCTGTACTGTGATCTCCATTCTAAACCTTTGAGTCTTCAAAACCTCGATCATATGGTTTTGACCATATGGAGTTAGAGTTTCTGAAAACTGGATGAAATGATAGGGACCCTATTAGACACACAGGTGCCAAACAAGGGCTGAATTTCCTGCTCCCCATCCATTTCTCCAAGATACACTTGAATTGGGTTATGGAGGAACTCTGCCTCACATGGATGGGGAACCTGCTCTAGAGAAAGGGTAGTATCTGGGATACATATCTGTGTCGCCAGCACATACTATTTATACCACAGGCAATGTTTACATCTTTAGAAAAGGTAATTCTGGTGCTGCTTGTTTAGTGGATATGCAGGAGGTCCATCAGAGTGGGGTCTGACAATACCCTGTATTCCAGGCATAGCTCTCCTCTCAACAGCCTGTAGGTGTCAGAATACAGAGATAGGACCTTCAGATGGTCTGTAAAGGCCATGTTACTTAAGCCCTGTATTCTTTTAGTAAGAACCTCTGTGGACGTTCCAGTTTTTGGATATGTCTTGTTAGGTACATAGTGGTTTAGTCCCTGTCTGTGTAGTAGTTAGTATAAATGTGTGGAAGACATTATAACCTTGCACTGTTAGTGTGCTCTCCCAGGCTTTAAACCATGTCTCGGCAACTACACAGATTTCAGCATTCTCTATGGTGAAGAGAGCTTCTAGGGAGTGGAGTTTTTTGTTTAGACTCCTAGCACCGAGGAGTAACACCTATAGATTTTCTTGGTTTTCTGATTTGCTATGTCGGAAGTACTTTCAGTTTGGCGCTGCATAAAAAAGGCAGTATGGGGGATGACAATGTTATAGCTAATATTCAAAAGCCTGGAGGGGAGAGGTGCAGACAATCCGGGCAAAGCAGAGTGGTCTGCTGACCATCTCCTTCTATGCTGACAAATATTACACCCTCTTAGAATGACACCAGAAACTAAGCCAATTATTAAAGTCAGTCATCTTTTGTTCGTATTGTGACATCATCCTTGGAGAAGGTAACATGCTGCTCAATGCTTGGCCCATATAAGCCTGGGAGACATATTCCAAGAGTTCCATGATGTCTCTGTTCATATAGTCTAGGGAGGTACATCTCAGGTCATTTACACCCACATGGACTATGATGGAGTCATACCTGTACTTGTGGTCCAATGACCTGAGTGCATGTGTAATGTGGTGGATCCTGGCCACTGATAATCAAATGACCATGACTTTCTCCTTACTCAGCCTGGTGAGGGGGGCATCAGTGTGTCCCATAATGGAGTCTCCAATGACTAGAATGTTGGATTGTGTGGTGGCTTGCCTTATGAGCTTAGAAGTAGAGGCTCCATAAGATGTGACTGTATGTGTTTATGTGGATATTGTTTTAAAAGAGTGCTTTTGGGGTTGCTGAGGGAGTTGGTTATGTGTACTTCAGCTAGGAGGTCTTTGTGGTTTAGGAAGGTTACATTTAAGTACCTCAGCATATGTGGATCTCTATGTCTGCTTAGAACTGAGTGAGATGGGTGTAGCATGTGTACTACTGACAACTTATTGACATTGGGGGTGCTTTTATGTGAGAGCTTTGCCTCCAGTGACATTGTATAACTACATCTCTCACATACCATATCAGTTTGTTTGAGAATTAACTGGTTGGCAGTAAGCATGAGGCAATTTCTACATTGGCTGGTAACGGAGATAGTGGAAAAGTTCACATCTATGGGAACAGACCCTTTTTTTATTGATTAGACAACCGGACTGAGAATATAAAATAATGTCAGAAGTATCTGGTTTGCAACTCTGGGGGCAGTGCTTGTCACTACAAACTAGTGTCCTGTGTGCAACTGGTGCTGTTACAGGTAAAATGTCAACTCAGGGTGTCTGTAGCTGTAAAGGGAACTGTGAAACACTTGAGGGGAAACAAATAAGTAGTGTCTGATGACTTGTGGATAAAGTATTTAGGCAGATATTCTGAAGTTAGAAGTAAATCAAGCTGTGCTTACTGAAAAGAAAAAATAGCTTGTCAAGAATGATGAAAAGAGGGGGGTAACATGAATGGCTACTGCCTGACGACTACTACTGGCGCTGGTCTCACCACAGCTTCACACAGCTGGGATACTATGCTCCTTTGCTTCTTCTATCACTAGAAGCAAAACATTAGCACCAATCCCAATATGAGAAGCAGGCCACAACCTACGTGGTGACCCACAGCCTTGTCCCAGTAGATGTAAGGGATTGTAGGCTTGCTGAAGCCTTTTTATGGTAGATGCACAGATACTCAGTTCCCAACCAGGAACAGTTAGGAATCTATGCACTCTGCTCCCTCTCTCACAAGGATTAAAATATAAGAAGAAATTCCAAGTTATTAAGCTTTCTGGTGATCAGCAGTCCACAGGAAATAATGTCCCTAAACTCCTTGTCTCACCAGACAGCAGAAACATGAATCCCAATGTGAGCTCTCCAATAATTGGTGTCCTTGAAGCAGATGTTGTAGATTTTAAAAGTAAGACAGAAAAATGTGTTAATATCCTGACAGCTGCAGTGTGCACTAAGCAGTTAGATAAGAGAGAGGGGGTAACTTATGTTTTAGCTAAGTGGATAGTCACTAATTTTAAAAGATAAAAACAGACTGAAAGGTGGGTGGGCACTTTGTATTCTGGTTCTATGGAATACAGTGGGATGACCAATAAATTTAAATAGTTGAAGGGGAGTGACTTCACAAAATGATAATTTTATGCTTACTCACAACAGCCAATGAAAGAGGAGAAGGAAGGAGATATGTGGTCAAATTAACACAACAGGCAAGCAACTAGAAAGACTGATGAGTTTAAGAACACAACAGCACCAGGATAGGAGAGTGGTAAAAACTTAATTTCTGTGTGACTCACAAGAGATACACCTGTGGTTTCTTTCCTAGTTTTAATATGCATTTAAATGTAGAATGCAAGTAAAACACAGTGCAAAAAATGAATCACAGTATACAAAATAGAAGGAGGCAATAAAGCAATATAAAATACAAGAAATGAAAAACTGACTTTTCCCTCACAGCAAGCTGTGGCAGAATCTGGATGAGATTTTCTAGTAAATGATAAAGATGTTGGTTGACATCGGAAAAAATTGCTCCTGAAGGGTCTCAGCAGTATGGAGAGAAAGACATATCCCAAATGACTGGAGAATAAGCATACTAGTGCCAGTGTAGAAGAACAAATGGGACATTCACAACAAATCCAAAAACATGGATAGGTTGATTGATGAAAGAATACAAAGAGTAGTAGACAGTAAGTAGGATGATGAGTAGTTTGAATTCAGATCAGGATGCAGCACAATTGACCCAGTGTTTGCACTGAGGCAGATGGTTGAAAAGAAGCTCGAGATGAAAAAAAATTCCAATTGGGCATTCCTAGACATGGAGAACACATATGACAAGGTTCCAAGGAAGCTGATTTGGGTAGTCTTACAATGGTTTGGAGTCCCAGAAACACTGGTAGAATTGGTGCAGGCTATGTACAAAGACCCAATGACTGAAGCATTAACAGTGACTGGACTCACAGAAGGATTCTTAGTGGGAGTCGGCATACATCAGGGTTCAGCTCTAAGCCCACTGCTGTTCATACTGATGATGGTCTACATTAGCAAATGGGTTAGAGGGGACAAGTTAAGAAAGTTGCTGTATGCAGAAGATGTGACATTACAGGCAGACTCTGAGGAAGGACTTCAGCAAAGGATAGAGTAATGGAATGCAAAACTGAAGGTACACAGATTAAAACTGAGCAGAGATAAGACAGTTGTAATGGCAGAAAATAGGGGAGTCAGACGAAGATGAGAAATGAGATAGTAGGGAAAGTAGTGGAACAGGTTAACAACTTCAAGTATATGGGAGGGTAGGTTGAGTTAAAGGAAAGTCTAAATGAGGAGGTCAAAGCTAAAATCAGAGGGAGTGCAATCAGTTGAAGAGTACACCAGTGGCATTTGTATTCATAACCATATCAACTCGCTCCCACACTATAATAAGATAACCTTGGACAGGACAGTGTGGTATTTCAGAACATACCAACAAATGTAGGTAAGTAGAAATATGAGTGTACAGCATGTTTTCTATAAGCTTATAAATCGATCTGACAAAAAGCTATAGGTCTCCAATTTATCAAATCTAACTCGCTCTCCCAACCCTTTTTCCATATGTGTATGACAACAGTACTCTTAAAATTTCTGTCTCACATTACCCAGTTTGATATACTCATAAAGCACAGTCAACATCTGACTCATGTCCTGATCTAAAAGTGTATAATAGTTGCAACCTAAACTATCCAAACCACAGGATGAAGTAGTCATTAGCTTTCTGCAAAGCCATACCTAACTTAAGAAGTATAAAGTCCTTTTCTATAGTTAAATTTCAGAAGGCAAATATGGCACTAAGGTGGATATAGTAGGGCTGTCACCTATTATCCATCAGAATATACTGAAACCATAAACAATATGCATGATATCTTCCTGAATCGTAACAACAGACCTATGTGCAACATGTAGGCCATGAATTACCAGCCATTCCCACTTATGGACTTCACATTGAAAAGGGTTGACCATATCCAATGTACCGCGACTAAAAATGGCTACTGCCATAAAAATATATATATCTTCTGTTTTCAGCAAGCTACCTAGTGTAACTATTTTAGTGATCTGTGCTGCAAAAAATGTTTTGAAATGGAAGTTGCATTAAGGGCATGCAATAACACAGCACAATCAATTTTCCCAATTTATCCGTAAACAGTAGACAGACATGCAAAAACAACACCTTAAATTTCACCTTCCAATTAAGTCACCAACTAATCTAACTGGCATAGCAAAGATGTAAATCAACATAAGTCTCCCACTATGCTGCAAGCTCTTTAAGAAGCTATGCCTCCTGCGCTACACTGTCATTAAAATGAAGAATTCCTTTACCAGGAAGAAGAAAGTTAGTTTAAAAAAATAATAATAAACTAAGACTACAAACATGAACAGAAAAATCTATGTGCATTGTGGAAAAAGAAAATTCTACCAGAGTAGCAGCATATTTGAAAAAAAAAATAAGTTCTGATCTCCTAAAGCTGTGCAAAAAGATAAAATATGAAACTGACAATCCAGGAGTGAAGTACAGTAGAGAGGAGGTTATCAGAAACGTCAATTATCAGAACCAGCCTTCTAAAGTTTTTGAGTAGGAAAAATCATAAAGTCTGAATATGTAAACATTATACATGTTTGCTTGACCATGTTTTTTGAACTTGTAGCCAGCTTGTGTGTGAAAAATATTCTTTATTGTCCATTGGAATCGCTGAATGGTTGAACAGTGTATTCCTGCATGCAGAAAAAAAAGATTTTAGATGTTTTTTTTTTATTCGGTTCAATTATATGCTTGATTATCTTCACAATCTGATTATCCGAACTACCCAAGGTCCCAGTTAGTTCGGATAATTGACTCTCTACTGTAAGCCATTTTTATTTGAGCACATTTGTCTATAAAGAATATCAGATTGAATCACCTCCTAAAATTGTGACAAAAAGTGAAAGGAAACAATGCACCTCTCTGAAACTGTACCAGTTCACAGATTTCCTGACATGCCTTTAAATCATGAGAAGGACGTTATGCAGAATGTTTATAATTCATGATAAAATCTTCCACCCAAATAATCCTTATGCCAATCAACAAAAATGGCTATAACCTATATAACAACAATTTTCTGTTACTGAGTTATTGGGGGCGTAAAGAGACAACATGAGATACTTGTTGCCAAAAGGAAACATCTAATGCTGCACATCTCCAATGGAGAATAATGGTTACAACAATGAGTGTCCAGTGTCCACATGGAAAGGGAATAACAACCCCAGAGCACCTATCATCCCCTTTAGTCTAAGAAAGTGGACACATCCAAAGGAGTGACAGTTCATTGAGTTGACTATCCTGCAGAACGGGTGCCTTCAAAAGGCATAATACATGTCCTGTGAAAGAATGGTATGTCTTTCACATGTTGTATGCTATGTCACATATGAAAGACATGGGCCAACTGTGCTACTCTTTAAACAACACTTTATGTTAACGTTCAAACATTCAAAGAACAAATACGTATGGCATTCCTTACTTTCTTTCTATTTTTAAGATGTTATGAGGTCTCTCTCACTTTTTGGCTCGACTTTACTTATCTTCGAGAAGCCTTGATGGATGCATCATACCATACAGAACCCTCTGCACCTGAAGGTAACAAAGAAGCAAAATGATCCTGATCATCCGCACTCTGAGATGGTGCTTGAGAGGATACATTATCTTGAATACTGTCCAGTAAGGTAGCGGTTGAGGCAGGGTGTGGGGGAACACGGTACCTCTTCTGTTACACACATCTGTTAGTTTAAGTTGAACAAGGGGGTCTGGTTGTGCTGGAGCAGAAAAATAGGTGCAGCTAAACCACACCTCTTAACTAACCAGAATTTCACAGAATGTCGAAATTCCTGCCTCATATTTTCAGTCTGTTTCTTATAAAATTGGCGTTTTTCTGGCAAATCGTTGCGCTCTTCTGTTGTAAATAATGACAGACCTTTGAGATTCAGACTTCATATCCTTCAAAAAATGCATGCCAATGAAAAACCTCTTATTCTAATAACTCCATTTGGGTACACTTGTACTTTACATTTGTTAGAAGAGTAATTCAATTCCTGAAAGTTTTATATTGTCTTGGCAATAAATTGCACCACTCTGCAATAGTACAATAAACTTTATATATGTCATTTTTTGTTGTTTTGCATGATATAAAAGTAGGGCTAGAGCAGCGGAAAATTCATCAGGCTACCCCAAGCACAATGACAAGTGTGTGTGACATCCAGCAGTTTGCCAACAGGTACTGTTATCCTCCAAATACCTGACGAGTATAAAGAAATCCACATTGCCTGCAGAGAAAAAAAAAACTGTGCAGAAAACATTTGACAGACATAAATTAAAGCTATAATATGTACTGCAATAAACTGCAGCTCTTATGAGTCCCAAATGGCGTAATGTCAGTTGAGGGGAATTCTGGAATACATTTTTGCAAATGAATATTACTTTATGCATGAAGATGGTTATTGTTTATAGTCCTACATAATCAAATAGAAAATGATGTTGTTGTGTCTTTTGGCTTTTCCCGGTTAGGGGTCACCACAGTGGAACTCCGGTCCGCTAATGATTGGCAGTAGATTTTACGTGCTGAGTTGCCAGCCCTGACGTACAACCTTCAACGAAGGTACGCCCATTCACGCATGTCTCCACACAGAAGACGCTCTAGCTGAGAATCGAACAGGACAACATCTTACTGTGAGGCAACAATGCTACTGCAGCACCACCACCGCAGTCTCACATAATCAAATAGAAAATAATAAACCTAATTTTTGCTTCTCAGGGAAAAAAGTGAATCAAGTCCATTACGATTTTGTGTACAGACCACTTGAGCTAACTGCTCCAAATCTCTCTCACAAAAAGGAAGAGTTCTTACATTTGTTGGTGGATAACTATAAATGTAAACAAATGCACCCCTCAGAACTGGGAAAGAGACTTTAATGAAAATGAGTACAACTACAACTGTAGAATGAAATAAAAAAGTTACATTGTAACAGATTTCAGCCTAATGAACACATTTGATATTCTCATTCTTGTACTTTAAATTAATTTAACTGACAGTCTGCATTATTATGATTTATGAATTTAAGATTATCATATTACTTTCTGATGGTTAGCCATTCATAGGGTGAACCATGAAGATGAAGGCCATGTACTCACTCCTACATACCGAAGAGTTAAGCTACCCTTCATCACATCACATACCTCATTCAAAAGAATGTGGCACTGCAATTATGGCAAGAGTAATTCCAGAGAAAATGAAACAGGACTACAAAAATAAAATGGCAATCTTCTGATTAAACTGGTACATAGGGGAAAACATTTTTTTAATCCGTTGTATTGTTACATATTGGTTGCTACATACAATTTGTGATGGGTGGTTTCCAGGCTAAAGAGCTATGGCAGATCATTTGCTTCTGAACTGAAGCCAAGGAAAACACCTTGTCAGAGAGATACACAAAGGCTGAACCAAGACTTCCTTGTATTAAATATACGAAAATAATACCCTGTTACACCAAAAAGTGAATTTATCCTATAGGAATGATTTGAGGTCTACCACATGCAGCAATGGTCTGGAGTTAGAGTGCCACCCTGTGGCCAGCATATGCATTAGACAGGAATTGCTATATACTTTGGCAGCATAGCAGTAGTCTGGGATCAGTTTGCTATAGAATAAAGTGTACAGGCCTCTGTTAATGTACTTAATAGCTGTTATATTGTGATTAAAGCAATTCACATCTGCTTCCACGATGTATATATTCATGTAGACAGGAAGGAAAACGGGCTTGGGGATTTATCATTTATCTCCCCATTTGGTCCATGCAATAATGCAGTCTGTATTATTTTTGGTCTCATTTTTTTCTCTTACGTAATGTATCTAAATATCTTTTTATATTTATTTATGCTTACTTGGTATGCTCTTTTTATCATACGGCAGCATGTTACTGATTTTAGAGAGAGGTGTGCTTTTATTTATATGATTCACGTTGACTTGACAAACAGAAAACCAGCAAGTGATGACAAAGTTATTGTGGGGGCTAAATCCGCATGCACCTCCAATGAAGGGTATCACCCCTCAAAAATTACACACACATACACATGTATATATCAACTCCACAACCATACAACAGTGGGAAAAACTGCCAGCTCCATTGCCTTTAGAAGTGGCTTTCAGCCTAATTAATTTGCAATATTGCTAGTCACTGAAAGTCCCTGTATACACCTGTTTGGATCCTTATTTGTGTGTCCAAGTATTGTTAAACAATCGCTTGATAAATGTCTACATTTCTTAACTTGTAACAATTTGGAAAGGTTCTGTTTGTTGTAGTAACCATAATATGAATACTCTGATCTCAGCACTTTATGACTGAACTTAATATACAAATGACTAAAGGATTTGTTACTGGCAGTTTTAAAGCCTTCCATTTGACCATAGTCATGAAAATACATTATCAGTGACAGTGGACAGACAATAGTTGTTATCTTTCACCATAGACACAGATATATTTGCTTGGTCTTGTACAATGACACACACACTGTTCACATTGATGTGTTTTACTAGGACCTTTATCTTGGGTCTTGTACAATAACACAGATACTACACACATTTACGTGTTTTACTAAGACCATTATCCTGGTCTTGTACAATGCCACAGACACTGTACACATTTATTTGTTTTACTAGAACCTTTATCCTGGTGTTGTACAATGCCACAGACACTGCAGACCTGGTTTTGTACGAGTCAAAAAGTCAAAAGTAACCTTACTGTCATTTAGATCTACACAAGTGTAGATTAAATGAGATTCTGTGCAATCAGCTCATCATAAACAGACAAAAAAGAAATCACATACATAGAAAGACATAATTTAAAACAACATAAAATAATAGCACCGTCTTATAAATCAACTCTACACTTAAGTACATATATTCCTAGAAACACACACTTGTTGTGATACTAAAAATATACATCAAGCAGCAAAGTTCAAGTAAAAGTTTTGCATATGAGCCATTTACTACCTTATGGGAGAACAAGCACATAGCAGTAGCAGCTGAAGAAAAAATATTGCACCTGGGTTAGTAGAATAATTTATAATGATTGTCTAGGATTAACAAATAACAGATAAAATAATACTGCATGGTGAATGGGAAGTCCCAACTTCCTGATCTGTCAGTGATCAGACCTAATGTTGGAATTAAGAAGTCTGATCACCTTCAGATAAAAGTTGTCTGAATCTAGATACCCTGTATCGAATACTGTGGTATATTTTACCCAATGACAGGCTCATAAACAGATTGTTTGCAAGATGAGTTGCATCATTTAGTATTTTGGTGACTTTCTTTAGGCTCCTTGATGTAGAAAGATCCTGGATTGTGGGCAGACTAATGCCAGTTTTCCTCTCAGCAACTCTCACCACTTTTTGCAGTGATTTCTTATCTGCGACCGAACAGCTCTCATGCCATACCAAAAAACTGAATTTTAGGATGCTTTCAATTGTTGCACTGTAGAAGGTGAAAAGTGCTGACAATGGTAGTTTCACCTTTTTGAGTCTTCTCAAAAAGTGGAGATGTTGGTATGCTTTTTTCACTATGTGGCAGGTGTTCCCAGACCAAGAGAGATCATCAGAGATATGAACTCTAAGGAATTTGGTACTGCATACCCTTTCCACCGTTTCACCATTGATCATGAGCAGTGTATGGGGTGTTTGCCTCTTCCTGTAGTTTACCATGATTTCTTTTGTTTTACTTACATTCAGGTCAAGGTTTTTTCTTTCATACCAGGCAATCAGTGTGTTAACTTCTTCTATGTATGCACTCTCATCCTCTCTCCTGATGAGCCCCACAAGTGTGGTGTCATCAGCAAACTTGATGATATGATTTGTTCTGAAGTTTGATGTGCAGTCATGGGTTAGGATAGTAAACAAAAGGGGGCTGAGAATGCAATCCTGAGGAACACCTGTGTTGAGTGTTATGCTCCTACAGGTACACTTGCCCACACAAACCTTTCGTGGCCTGTTAATCAAAAAGTCCAGGATCCAATTGCAGAAGTGTTTGCTGATGCCCAGATGTACTAGCTTACTGATCGGTTGCATATGCTCAGCTAAAGTCGATGAATAGCATTCTCATACAGCTGTCCTTGTTCTCCAGATGTTCAAGAGCAAGATGCAATGTCAATGCTATTGCATCAGCCGTGGATCTATTTTCTCTGTAGGTAAACTACAGTGGATCAGAAGTTGATGGTAGTTATACAGACAGGTGTTTCTTAACTAGCTTCTCAAAACATTTCATAACTGTGGATGTTAGTGCAACAGACCTGAAGTTGTTTAAGCTGGAGGGTGAGGTTTTTTGGGTATAGGGATGACATTCGTTAATTTGTAACATGAAGGTACCTTTGCTAGGCCAAGTGAGGTATTAAATATATCCATGAGTACTGTACATAGTTGGTCTGCACAGTTCTTTAACACCTTACCCAAAATATTATCTGGACCAGCCACCTTTTTGGGATTGACTTTCTGTAGCACCCTTTTTACTTCCATTGGGCTAAGGCTGAGTACTGCATCATACTGCTCTTTGTCTAACCTTTGCACAGTTGTGGTGTTCCTCTCCTCAAAGGTTCCAAAAAAGGTATTCAGCCTGTCTAGGAAGTCAGTATTATCACATTGTGCAGCTCAAGTTTTATAGTCTGTAATTTGTTGTATACCCTACTACAACCTTCTGGTATCCCTCATATCCTCAAAGTGTTTTAGTACCTTCCTCCCATATCCCTTTTAGCCTCTTTTATGCCTTTCTTTAGGATTGCCCTTGACGCACATAAGGCTTCCCTGTCATTTGCCCTGAATGATGAATTTCGTGCCTTTATAAGATCATAGACCTTACTTGTAAACCATAGCTTTTGATTAGCTCTTCAGATAATGCTTCTGATCTCTGTGACATCATCAATGCATTTTATAATGTAAGCCATCATTGCTTCAGTATATTCATCTAGGTTGATGTGCTGGTCTGCTGTGGCTGCCACCTTGAAAATGCTCCAGTTAGTACACTCAAAACAATCCTGAAGAGCTGATAATGCTCCCTCAGGCCAAATCCTGATCTGTTTCACTGTGGGTTTCTCCCTGACCAGAGCAGGTTTATAAGTAGACACCAGCATGATAGAAAGATGATCTGAGCTGCTGAGGTATGGATGCTGCACTGCTTTGTAGGCTTGCTTTATATCGGTGTACACTTTATCCAAGGTCCTCCTAACCCTTGTTGAAAAGTTTACATGCTGGTAGTAATGGGGGAGTACTGACTTTAGATGTGCCTGATTAAAATCACCAGCTATTACATGAGCAAACTCTATTTATTCTGCATGTCACAGGTAGACTGGTACAATTTTGTGAGTTCCTCATTCGTGTTAACAATAGGTACGATATAAACCACTGTTATGCAGATTCCATTTAGCTTGCTAGTAATCTAAAAAGGTCTACATTTTATAGACAGAAACTCCATTCTCAGAGCCATGAGACATAAGGAGCACACAGTTACTGCACCATCTGTTATGAACATAAATGCAGACTCCTCCTCCCTAGTCTTTCCACATGGTGATTGGCTTCTCTCTGCATGACACAGTGTGAAACTCTAAATTATCTGCATTGTCACTGATATTGCTGTGTAGCCACGTCTCAGTAATCATAGGTAAACAAAAATGTATCTCACCTTGTTCTTTGAAGAGAGTTCCGTCCTTAAGTAGTCCATCTTGTTGTCAAGAGAACGCACATTTGAGAACAGTATTGAGGGCAGTGCAGGCCTGTGAGGGTTTGCCTTTAGTTTAGCAGCAGTACCAGCCCTACATCCCTTTTTTCTTGTTCTTTCACATCTCTTCCTTTTCTTACTTATCCAGCCTGTTCCAGCACCTCCCATCTCAAGTTTCAGGCACTTAGGCACAATGACACAGATACTGCACATATTTGTGTGTTTTACTAGGACCTTTATCCTAGTGTTGCACAATGACATAGATACTGTACACATTTGCGCATTTTCCCAGGACCTTTATCTTGGACTTGTACAATGACAAAGATATACCACACATTTTGTAGTTTACTAGTACCTTTATCCATAATACTAGTTGAAAAAATACTTCATAACCTTTTTCTGTAAAAACATACCCCAAAGATAATATAAGAAGTTGGAATTGGAAAACACCACCAAAGTTTCCATCCTTATGTGGAGACTTGCTTAAATGGAAATTGTGCTGCCTCACCTCTGGCCCAGTAATCAAGGAGCCTCAATGCTTACCACTAGCAGCAGTGGTGGATGTACATTGGGAGCACAACAGACACACACACACACAGTATTTCCAGATGAAACTGTCTGCATCAAGTGTAATTTCCCTTAAGAGCACACAGAAACCACAGTCAGTCCGGGGCTGGTTAATCCCTCTTTCTCCAGATCCCCAGTAAGACTCTCCAATGGCACAGCTACAGAGTTGAGATCTCAGCTGAGTGACCAAGCCAAGACCACCAGCACACACTCTGTCCAACCAGAGCTTTGTGTCCCTGCCCAAGTAGCTGACACACACACTCTTTGAGGTTTGACTTATACACACATACACACACACACACACACACACACACACCTGGGAAAGGCTGGCACAGGTTTACTACCTATGCCCCCTTCTGCACAGACTATGAGGTAGCTTCCACTGCCACTAGTCACTTCTTATCAGCTACTTTAAAGCCGTTGACAAAGGGTACCCAATCTTACTGTGCAACGTTACTATCAATACAAAAGGTAGTTTGACCAACAGCCAGGCAATTAGGAGTGGCCTACACAGCATCATCAAATAAATATGCAAGCAATCTCAGAACTTAAATATGTCTCACAAAGACCGGCCACAATGAAATGTTTAAATATATTTAATAATAAATATTCAAAGAACAAGAAAATACTCAGTATATATTTACAGTTACATCAGAGTTCAAAGTCACATGAAATATTTAAAACAAGACTGGAGGACAGTCTCAAATAAATAAAGAAAAACATCTAAGCTAAGCTTTGCTGTATTCCCGACTGAATCTAAGAGAATTATACCATTCCCTAGACTGACTTACTCATAGCAAGGCAGATGTGTGGTGAATAGATCTTGTCAGGTCAAAGGCAAACTACAGAATGCTTCTCCACTGATCTCAGAGACTTCCCAAATTAATATCTCAATTATTACTGCTGGGATAGCTTTCAGAATGACATAATTTCTTGTCATCTGACTTCAGTTCCCAGGCTCAAAAGAACTATTGATGCCAACTGGTAGCACTTAGCATGTACTTGTGAAAATACATAGACCTCAGATCTTTTAGCAAATGGTGGAAGTTGTAAAATAATTTACATTCCTCCACATTTAAAGACAATACAAAAAACTTCTCTAGTACAGATGTCTCTTGTTGCACTGAAACTGAAAGATAACATCTGTTTTTATGACCCAGCCATAAGGTAATTTAATTTCAGCTATTATCTGAAGTTTTGCAAGTTAACCTCCTGTGTTCCAGTTTCCCTGTTAAAATATATACATTTAAACACTTACAAGAGTGTATATACATTTCTGTTCTTTTCCAGTAGGGTACACTGTGGATACGTTTTTAAGCTCAGTACTTTGTAAAATACCTTTTGAACACATACTTCTGTACCAGCAGTTTGATACACACACAACATACAGTTCTAATACAGTTGTAACACAAACATCTTATAGGAATCATGTTGATATTCACAAATGACATATAATTATTTACAAAATTCCAGATAGCTGGGCTAGCCGTATCTTCTTTTGTTACACATCTATATAAATCATGTTAATAATCACAAATGACATATAATTATTTACAAAATTCTAGATAGTTGGACTGGCAGTATCTCATTTTATGACCACCCCCCCACAAAGACTCAAGCTAGCTTTTCAAGTGACGCTTGAAAAATGTTGCTTGAGATGGATGAGCCAATCTGGCAATAGTTTACCCCATTTCCTGTCTTGAGATTCCAGCTGCCTTGGCATTGCTGCCCCCAGTACAGTGTTGCACTGTCTTATATGCCTGCAACCCTAGGCTCCACCATAGTAACTCATAATGTTGCTGGCTGGCTCAATGTAGCAATGTTAGGGGATTGTGGTCTGTAACTACAGTGAATTTCCTTCCATACAGATAAGGCTGAGGTTTCTGCAGTGCCCACATTATGGCTAGACATTCCTTTTCTATAGCTGGATAGCATTCCTCCCTGGGTTGAAGCCTATGGCTGAGATATACTATACCACTGGGTGCTATACTACCTCTAAGGAAACCTGGCTGAGTATAGCCCCCACCACATGGTTTGAAACATTCACCTGTACAACAAATACTTTGCTATAATCTGGACTGGCTAACACAGGGGGTCCCTCCCAAAGCTCCTTTAAGCTTCTGAAATGCCTGCTCACATGCTAGCGTCCACACTACATTATTTGGCATGTTTTTCCTTGTCAGGTCTATGAGGGGAGCAGCTATGGTGCTATAACTGGGGACAAACTTTTGGTAACAGGGGCATGCCATGCCTGAATGGCTTCCACTTTGGCAGGTTCTGGCCTGATCTTACCACTCCCCACTCTATTTCCCAGGTAGGAGAACTCTACCATATTCTACTGACATTTACTGGGCTTAATGGTCAATCACGTCCTCTGTAATCTATCCAGCACCTCCCTGACATGCTGAAAGTGCTCTTGCCAGGAATGGCTGCAAATGGCAATATCATCCAGGTATGCAAGGACAAAACCTCCTGCTCCTGCTAGGCTATGATCTACCAGCCACTGGAAAACTGCTTTTTCATCCTAAAGGGCATTTCATAAACTCATACAAGCCAATAGGAGTCACAAAAGCTGACCTCTCTCTAACATTGGGAGTCAAGGTCACCTTCCAGTAACACTTGGTAAGATCAATAGTGGTAAGATACTTAGCCCCACCCAGGTGCTCTAGGGCTTCATCTGTCCTAGGCATTGGGTAAGCATCTGACTCTGTGTGATTATTAAATTTCCTTTAGTTTACACAGAACTTGGTGCTGCCATCCTTCTTTTGAACCAGCACCACTGGGGAGGCCCAGGGACTGCTGGACACCTGAATTACCCTTAGTTCCAACATTTCCTGTATCTCCTCCCTTGGAGTCTGTATGACTCTCTCAGGCACCCTATAAGGGGCCTGTCTAATAGGCCTTTAGGGTCCTGTATCCACATTGGTGCTGCACCAGGTGGGTGCACTTTAGTTTCCCAGTGAACATGTCCCCAAACTCCTGCAACACTGCTCGGATTTCTCAACCCGAGAAGGGGATAGCTGCTGAGACATTGCTACCCCTTCCACTGAGGTCTCAGTCTGAGCCCCATTGAGAAGATCAGTTATCAGATCCCCCTCAGACGACCCCTGCCATCCACTGCAAATACTCAGCACAAGGGCCTCTCTATCATGGTAAGGTTTTATCATGTTAACATGGTACAATTTGTGCCCGTGCCTCCTGCCTATCAGTTCTACCATGTAGTTAACATCACTGACCTTCCTTATCATCCTGAAGGGTCCCTCTCAAGCTACCTGCAGCTGGCCATGTCTGACAGGAATGAGAACCATAACCTGCCGCCCCACACCATACTCTCTAGCTCAAACATTTCTGTCACACCAGACCTTTTTCTGCTGTTGAGCTTCTGTCATGTTCTCATGGGCCAAGGACATATGCCACAACAGACTCCTTGTGGGATTCACACTCACCCTCCCACTCATCACGAATCAAACATAGAGGTCCCCTCAGCCTAGGTCCATACAACAACTCAAAGGCTAAAATTCCCGGGGCACCTCCCTGTAAGCAAAAAACAGATGGGGCAAATATTTGTCTTAATCCCTCTAAAACTGGTCTGCAAGTGTCCGCAGCATGGTCTTTAGTGTAGAGTTTAACCTCTCAACCAGACCATTAGTCTGAGGATGTTAGGGGGTGGTCTTTAGGTGCTTCACCCCACAGTACTTCAACAAACAAGCCAGCGGGTCTGATATGAAATTGGTGCCTCTGCCAGTCAGTATTTCTTCTGGGAAACTTACCCTCCTGAAAATATCTAAAAAAGCATTTGCCACCTTTTCTGCCTCAATGGAAGACAGAACCACTGCCTCAGGGTTTCTGGTAGCATAATCTACCACCACTAGGATATACTGGTAGCATTTAGCATCTACCTGTGAAAATACATAGACCTCAGATCTTTTGGCAAATGGTGGAAGTTGTAAAATAATTTACATTCCTCCACATTTAAAGACAACAGAAAAATGTTCTAGTACATGTCTCCTGTTGCACTGAAACTGAAAGATAGCATCTTTTTTATGACCCAGCCATAAAGTAATTTAATTTAACTATTTTTCCTAAGTGTTGCAAGTTAACCTCTTGTGTTCCAGTTTCCCCTGTTAAAATATACACAGTTAAACAGTTATAATAGTGTTTATACATTCCTGTTCTTTTCCAGTAGGGTACACTGTGGCTACATCTTTAAGCTCAGTACATTGTAAAATACCTTTTCGACACACACTTCTGTACCAGCAGTTTGAGATACATATAACATACAGTTCTAATACAGTTGTACCAAAAAAAACACCTTATATGAATCATGCTGATATTCACAAATGACATATAATTATTCACATAAGTCCAGACAGCTGGGCTGGCAGTAGCTCCTTTCATGACAGGTATTATGAATTTATGCAAGAACTACATATACAGCAGAAAACAACATTCATAAGTTATACACTGATGGGTATGACATTACTAACCCTCCCTCACTTGTCTTCTTCTATTACTACATTGTTAGAGGTTAATAAATGTAGCACTGTCATTTGATTTTTTGCCTGCAGATAAATACAGCATACCCTTCAAAGGATTTCAGTGAAAGTGTCACGTGTTTTGTTTTCTGTGACAATGTCATAAAGGACATGGTGTTACAAGTAATAAAAGCACAACTGCTTTCTACCACCAAACTGCATTTAAAAGTTTACATTTCTACGTGATAGATTTATAATGTAGGCATACTATAATTTTTCTTTCTACATGTGCATTTTTGCATCCTTTTTCTCATTCCTCCTTCCCCCTGTTGCAGACTAATGATAAACCATCCTCTTTCGGTTAACATGTTATACTCTAAGTTATTTAATTGTCAATAACAACATTATGGTTTTATGCAAAACAGTCTTTTAACCTCATAAACCTAACCTTTTCATAATGATCTTGTTATCCATATTGCAGAGGAATACATTACTCCAATTCTGAATTGCCTTCTTGCCTCCTTTCTTTCATAAAAAAGTAATAACTGTATTAAAATCTGTAGCATGGCAAAGATTATAAAGAAGTTATAGGACAAGCTTTTATCCACCTGACACATCTTTATAAAGTCAATACACAATCCATCTTCCAAAGAACATTATTAAGGTCTACTCCTCTAAAGCCTAAAGTACATGGTTCATCCATCACCTCCATACATCCCTTGATAATATGCAGAATCTTTAACTTTCTGTACTAGTAGGATCTAATTTTACATCCTACATCTAATATACATACTTGCATACACTGTTAAATGCCTTCCTCATTAAATAAACTTTATTTAATAAAGTTTTTGCTTTATTTTGGAGCCCTGCTAAGAAAAGGTAAGACATCCTTCTTCATTTCCCTGTAAAAAGGAATATATATATATATATATATATATATATATATATATATATATATATATATATATATATATACATACACACACACACACACACACAAACACACACACACATCATAGATTAGTACTAGGCTAACTGCTCTTGTCGGCCAATTTAAGCCTAGCCAATTATCCCATGTGACAATCAAACTCTGTACCTGGTGTTTGTAAGGTAAACACCTTAACCATTACAGATCCCTTAGCCTATCCAAATTCTTGGAATAATCTTTTCAATTCATATCACATCCACCTTCATCTTGTGACGTGAAGAGTTATGCTCTCAAAATAAGATTTTGATAAATTTGTTGTTCTCCATGTGCCTAGTGCAGTTCAAACTTTAAATATTAAAAACTTGTATTTTCTTTAAAAGTAATCCTCCGGTCTCAAATGTCTACAAAAACTATTAAGATAAGATTCAAATCTCACAACTCCCTAATTATACTTTTTCATTCTTCCAAGTGACTCCTCTCTGCTGTTAAATATTTAATACCCTTCCCCATAAATAATTCAGTGGTGCCCTTACCAAATTCAGACCAAATTGCACAAAGATCAAAGAAACCAACAACTTTACATCTTTACAAATTTTCACACAAAGAATCAGAAAATAAACCTAACAGAAAATACAAAAATAATCCATTTCCATTCTAAACAAGCCCCTTCTATAAGTGAAGATTCATGGTTTGTGAAGCTGCACTCAGTTTAAATGAAGTATATCCCAACAACATACCTCTCAACTGTCCAGATTTTTGCTTCACATTTTTGGTTTGTTCTCATACAATTGATGTTTTCTGGTAAATTACTGACTATTCATTGAGGACTAAAGTCAGAAAATAATGAAAGGCATTCGAGTTTTAGACTTCATACCCTTCAGAAAATTCATGATAATGAAAAGCCTGTTCTATCAATTTTCTAGGTTTTCAAGAGCAATACTTAAAACTTGTCCCTATTTTTGGGCCTTTGTCTTCATGTTATTTATAGCTTTGTCCAGATTTCTTGGTTTTAGAGGTTGAGAGTTATGCCCAACAATGTTAAACATCCATGGAAAGTTTTCATTTTCAGCCTCATAAGTGACAATGTCTCCATATAAAATAATTAAGTAATTGGTACCATATCCAAGTTAATTCTGAATTTGCTGAAAAAGGAAAATGGACACATCTATGTTCATATTAAACACTGGCAAACAAAGCTATTGTCCTATGAATGCATCCCCTATCCAACAGATCTAAAATTATGCATCTACCTAAAACAATATGCAGGCCATCCTTTGTATATGAAGACATCTTTTTATGGAACAGCAAAATCCCAGACATTTCCCATCACAAGCACCAGAGCAATCCATCTTCTCACAACCTCTATACCTGCAACCTCTTTTTATAAATAAATGATTCAAATTTATAACAGTGCTATAATATCAAAGGACATAGTTTGTGCTCTTATATTAACATAGCTAAAAGAAGCAAATAGTTTATGAGAAATGTAACATTATATGCTAAAATGGAAATTCCGCTTTGACTTTATCCTTTTCACACCGGGAAAACATTTTTATCTTTTCTATTATGAACCTGTCATTTATCAAGTACATCTAAAGTGTCACTTGACTGATGAACTATAGCACTATCCTCCACCTTCCCTTCTAAAACAGTCTCTCAGTATCTTTAAAACCCACAGATTCACTCTGTTGCTCATAAAATAAGGGAGGTAAGGTGTCAGTATCACCTTATCTTCTTTCTCTAAACCTCTAGTATGAGATGTGGGCTGGTACCTGAATAAGTTGTAGAGCTGGAGCTCATTAACAGTTTCAAACCTCCTCTTTGCAGTATATGAATAATTATTTATGTAAGATTAATTAGATTATTTCTTGCAAATAAAAAATACACAAGGTTTTTAATGGTATAACCTTTAAGACATTTTATTAGACTTACACTAATTTAGTGACCCAATGCCCCCCCCCAAAAAAAGGGTTGTCCAAAGTATTACGAAGTCCCCCTGTCGTTTCCCACAACACAAATGCTAAACACATGAATAATGGAAATGTTCATGAATTTAATCCCAATGAACAGTGGAACTGTTCATAATTTATTCTCAAACTCCAGTCCAGATGTCTCTTGCAAGGAGAGATTTAATCAATATCATATAACAGGATTTTTTTAATGCCAGATTAGAGCTCATCATAAC